>NW_007607894.1:0-245 GCF_000523025.1 Cynoglossus semilaevis | reverse complement strand
AGCCTGGCCTTCCTTTGTTTCTTCATAAACCAGTTTCACTTTCTCCTCTTTTTCCTCTCTGCTGGGAGGTCAGAGGTCAGAGTCAGCTACGGGCCAGCAGTCTTAAGGCTGGTAGTGATTCAGTGTCGCGTTCAAGGACAACGCCATCGGATGGTTCAATGCAAAGCCCTTGAGTATTAAGGTCAGTCACCTTGTCCACTGTGCTACCAGGCTGCCGAAAAGTCACCTTCAAAAAAAAAAAAAAA
>NW_007607893.1:0-245 GCF_000523025.1 Cynoglossus semilaevis | reverse complement strand
CAGACAAACCAGCTAGGACTATATTTCTAAATTTGGACCCTGTGAAAGTTGCCATGTACAATGTATTGTTACTAAACCTGTGGAGCTTTTACTTTGGCAATGGCAACTGTAGTTGAACAGGAACTTCCCTTTTTAATACTTTATGGCCCAATTGCCTTTCTTGTTTCGTAATTTGGGATTTTTCTAGTATTAGCAAGGTTGGACGGAGCGCGAGAGAGAGAGCAACTGACAGAGAGCGAGAGAGA
>NW_007607892.1:0-245 GCF_000523025.1 Cynoglossus semilaevis | reverse complement strand
TGAGTTGGCTACACCACACCCTCTAGCGGGTGCACAGTTACGTCAACAATTTGAGTTAACTGCATCTATAGCGACTTGCACGCACACAAAGTTTTCTCTGCATCCACATGTGGAGCGGACATTATCAGCATAAACAAATTATTTGAACTTTTGCCGTAAATACGACAGGACCAACTGGACTATTAGCGTTAGCATGGATGGAAATTTAAAAAGACTTAGGAATGTGACATATGGATAATCAGTAC
>NW_007607891.1:0-245 GCF_000523025.1 Cynoglossus semilaevis | reverse complement strand
TCGGCCTTGATGTCTTTGGGCCATGGTATCATGACACGTCGGGAGGATGTGTAGACAGCAAACGCTGGGCTGTGTTGTTTACGTGCATGTCAACCAGATCAGTGCATATTGAGCTGTCAACAGACAGCTTTATCAACGCTCTCCGTGGTCCAGCCAAACTTCTGCGGTTTGACAGAGGGATCAATTTTGTGGGAGCTTGTAAGGAGTTGAATATAAACACAGTTAAGAATTACCTCCAGGAGAAA
>NW_007607890.1:0-245 GCF_000523025.1 Cynoglossus semilaevis | reverse complement strand
TGTGTGTGTGTGTGTGTGAGACGGTATTTTGGAAAGAGTCCCTCGCCAAAACAGATATAACAAAACGATATAACGGAGCCAAGAAATAGTGGAATGGATTAAAACACACGTAAAAATCCAAATAGCTAAACGTTGGTGAAAAGTTATCAACTTGTGTAAAAAATACAAAGATTCTTACAGAAAGTGCCAGAACGGTTTATCTTTCGGACAAATAGGGAAAAAGTCAAACACCATTAGCACACACC
>NW_007607889.1:0-245 GCF_000523025.1 Cynoglossus semilaevis | reverse complement strand
CCGCGCACCACCTTTTTAGAAACCTGGGCCACGTCCCTCTGCTTCGCTCGGTCTCCGTCTTCTGTGTAAAAACTGATCAAGTTGATTCTGTTTTTGTCCAAATGCTCTGGAATGATCGCTGCGTCCACATCAGTTCTCCTCGGAATATTGATGTTTGAGAATCTAATTAAGGATTTTCAATCCGGCTTTTAATCTTGGTGCCATCTGATTGTAGCGTCTGCCCCTGAATTTCGATGATAACATTT
>NW_007607888.1:0-245 GCF_000523025.1 Cynoglossus semilaevis | reverse complement strand
GACCTGATGTGATGACAGCTGTGCTCAACTCCCATCTTTTATACGTTGACAGGCCGCCATGGCTCGGCCCCGCGCACCCGTTGTTCAACCTAAGGCTGACCCCTGACCCACCGTGTCGGCCCTCCGACAAACACGATTGCAACATCATAAAAAAAGTTGTCCCTTTAAAAACAAAACGAAAAATGCCGACGTCCGTTTCATGACAAATATTTCCTTTTTAGAGAACTGCGAGACAAAATTTACTG
>NW_007607887.1:0-245 GCF_000523025.1 Cynoglossus semilaevis | reverse complement strand
AATGTTGTTGAAACAACCGTCTCGTCGGACGTTTTTCTTACCCACACATGTGCGCCCACTGCTGTCCAAGGTGAGACCTGCCGCACACTCACAACGGAAGGAGCCCTGGGTGTTCACACAGCGGCCGTTGGTACAAACTCCAGGGAAGACCTCGCACTCGTTGATGTCTTCAGGGGGACAGTGGGACAGAAATATGAAAGACAACCACAGAGTGAGACTCACACACTGAGGGACACTAAAAAAAA
>NW_007607886.1:0-245 GCF_000523025.1 Cynoglossus semilaevis | reverse complement strand
GCTGAAGTACCAACTTGTCTGGTACTTTCCACATCACGAAGCCTGGGTTTGGAGTCGGAGCGCCTGCGACCTGAAACAGGGCCCCCGATCCACAGCTTCTGCCTCCACACGTGTCTCTTCTAACACAGCATGGGAGTCGAACGTCACTGGTTGATTATTCTCCCCCAATTATCTCCTCACGTCTTTTAGGGAAGGTGTTGATAATTAGAGCTCATCAGATAACACTCCCGCAAATAAGACCCCCT
>NW_007607885.1:0-245 GCF_000523025.1 Cynoglossus semilaevis | reverse complement strand
CAATAAGGGGCAATGTGTAGTGTGGCGAAAAAAAGTCAGTCAAACAACTGAAGTAAATCTGAAATCTCAAGGGTGAGGTTTAGGTCAAGGGCAACTCTGCAAATAGTTGTATAGAGTTCTACAACAAGATTTATTCTTCTCTCTGACAAGAAGTATACATTCAAGAAAAACAACAACTAAGGTAAAACTAATGTTCTTTGTGTACATTTTATTTTAAGAAAATGTATATTTATGGGCACTGAATC
>NW_007607884.1:0-245 GCF_000523025.1 Cynoglossus semilaevis | reverse complement strand
GACAACAAAAAGGACCAAAAACAGAAACTAAAACAACCAGGCTAAATGTAAGAAATGAACTTTGACCTTTTGAATACATGATGAAGATCAGGTCATTACTGGAGGTGACGGAAGTAATAAAAAGTAAATATTTTTTTGTTGGGTTTCCTTCGTTTAACAGCAGATATTAAATTTAAAATGAAAATTTTCCTACAAACACATTCCTAAAGCAGGAATTCGTTAGCTTAGGTCATTGTTTCCCAAAG
>NW_007607883.1:0-245 GCF_000523025.1 Cynoglossus semilaevis | reverse complement strand
CTGGTCGGTAACTGCAGCACGTTTAAGAAAGTCTAAGGTGTGTGAAGACGTGAAGAAGAAGAGGAAAATAAAATCACTTTACTCTGGAAACAGAGGCAGAGCTTCAGTGTCTCCTCCATCAGGCCTGTGGAGGTATTACATCATGGTCGTCTGGGATAAAAATGTTCTAAATTCACTTGGCTACGTTTAGACAGTTTTGGCTAAAGTTGATCAGTTTTAAAATCTGCTGTTACTTGTACTGTTAG
>NW_007607882.1:0-245 GCF_000523025.1 Cynoglossus semilaevis | reverse complement strand
CCCCCCCCCCCCCCCCCCCCCATGGTAAAGCCACTCTCTCTGTCTGTGTCTCGTGTTAGTTATATTACTCTGTATTTCTGTACGTCGTTATCTTCCTGCCTGCACGCCGCAGCTCAGCGGAGTGGAGCGGACGAGACGTGATGTGTCAGGTGGTATCAGCACATCAGCTCAGTCATGTGCTTCAGTCGGACACAGGTGGAGGTTTGGCATTTGGCCAGGGCTGGAAATCAAGTCTCAAAAAAAAA
>NW_007607881.1:0-245 GCF_000523025.1 Cynoglossus semilaevis | reverse complement strand
CGGTCAGAGATTAATGCAAAAATAATAGTTAGTGAAGTAGTAATATATGAAGTCAACTTGTCAAGGCCTTCGTATCTGTGTATGCGCTCATGATTAATAAGATTTAATACTGTACTGTTTTTATAAGATAAAATAAAAAAATACATGTTGAGTAAATAATATTACAGCTATATCATTAATATTTACATAAATAATAATTATGTGCAATAGAAGCTAGTTTCTTATTGGACTTCAATAAACAATTA
>NW_007607880.1:0-245 GCF_000523025.1 Cynoglossus semilaevis | reverse complement strand
TGGATGGATGGATGGATGGATGGTATGTTTACGTGGGGAGTAAGTGAAGTACTAACCTAGAGAGATTGTTGAAAACAGCCATAGCAACATTAAACACTTCACTCTGGTGGAACTCAAACCAACAACCTTTAAATCACTGCTGCTCTCCTCGAAAGTGCAATGAGTTATTCATTGTGCCACAGAGCCCTCTTTCTGTTGCAGACCAAAAGCAATAACCACTCTCTGCGCACTAACATTAAATAATT
>NW_007607879.1:0-245 GCF_000523025.1 Cynoglossus semilaevis | reverse complement strand
TTCGTACATATGAGGCTTATCAAGCGTGCGCGGCAAAGCTCTGGGCTCCATACAGTAGGTCAAAGGTCAATACTCTGATCATGCTTTTATTGACACAACATACCTTTTATGTACGTCATGAAGGGACAGGCTGAGAATGTTGAAGCCAAAGTGTTGATTTTAACAATTTATGTTTTATTAGCTGAACCTGAATCTAAACCTAAAGTAGAGGAGCAAGACAAGATATATTTTATCTTTATATATAT
>NW_007607878.1:0-245 GCF_000523025.1 Cynoglossus semilaevis | reverse complement strand
TCAATACAAGCTTAGATTTTTAGCCTCCTCTGACCATCTGACATGACAGGGTTTTGAGAAGGTTGTTGCTTGACCTTCCCAGAGGGGGCAGCAGCTGTGTGTATCTTCAGTGTTTCCATTCATCAAGTTATTATCACATGTTGCTTGAAAGAGCAAGGGTGTTGAACTCTCTTTTGATTCCCGATTTTTAAATCACAATCCAGTCCAGTAAAATCGTTCCACTTTGTTTTCATGCAAAGAAGTAC
>NW_007607877.1:0-245 GCF_000523025.1 Cynoglossus semilaevis | reverse complement strand
AAATGGTAAGCAAGTGGTGGGATGGGGGGGTGGGGTGCAGGGATGCGTGGATCAGTAGTCCTTTGAAGTGTTCTCTCTTTGTTAATAATAAGCACAGTACTTTCCCTATTTGGAGAGTGGCAGCAGCTTAGACAGGAAGCCTCTTGGCCTTGGCACCCTATTTTAGGGACTCTGGATGGTAGCTTTTCATGCAGAAAGAACCGAGTGAAGGACTAATCGTATTCAGGTCACTGAACAAGTGCCTT
>NW_007607876.1:0-245 GCF_000523025.1 Cynoglossus semilaevis | reverse complement strand
AGTGTTAATGATACTGTAAACAGCAGCTGTAACTTTAGCGGTAGCTGTGTCTGTGTCTGGTTTCGTAGAAACTGCTACTGTGTGACAACATAACCTGCTCCACAACAATGAAGCCGCATCATCTACTCGGACTTGTTGAACACTTTCTCTCAGCTGTGGTTGCTATTTTCTATAAAGCCACTGTAAAGACGTCTGTCCCAGTCGTTCTATAATAAAAGAAAACGCTATTTTTATTTATTTATTTT
>NW_007607875.1:0-245 GCF_000523025.1 Cynoglossus semilaevis | reverse complement strand
ACATCATTAATTCACTAAGTCATTAACATTTCATTAAAGTAAAAACCACACTGTTACAGCCTAAAGCGGAGGCTTTTCACCGTCCGCCCAGAACCTGCTGTAACCAACGCCAACAGGACGCTGACACGCACGACTCTCACCCGTCTGTAAACATCCTGTTCATATTTGAATAAGCAAAGTAAAACAAACTTAGATTTAACAACCTTCTCCTTTTTGAGTTCAAACTTCAAACAGCGTCATTTAAA
>NW_007607874.1:0-245 GCF_000523025.1 Cynoglossus semilaevis | reverse complement strand
TTTGCTTGCATTTTGTTTAATGTAAAACAGAGATATTGTGGTATGTGATATTTATGTTTTCACTAAAACAGTTCTTATATGAAACATACACGTTGATGCATTTGTTGACAAGAAAGAGACAGTATTTGCATTTATCAAATCATGAATATATTAAGTTAATTAATTAAATTATAATAATAATAATCCACAGTTACTTCAACATTGTCCATTTATTGTTCTTCTGTGTTTCTCCAGGAAAGAAGTTG
>NW_007607873.1:0-245 GCF_000523025.1 Cynoglossus semilaevis | reverse complement strand
GGACTTTGTTAATAAAACTTCCTGCACCAGAAAGAGTCTCTCCAGTACTGCATTTGGGTCCTGCCTGCTCCCTGCGATGCTCGCACATGACAACTGTACAAAATGTACACAGACAATCAAACACCCATTGATTGCTGGGATTGCCTCCAGCTTCCCCTAAACCCTTGAAAAGGACAAGACTGTCATCTTAAAAAAGAAAAAATAGGAAATTACCTTTCTACTGCTTTGCCCGAAAAATGCCTACC
>NW_007607872.1:0-245 GCF_000523025.1 Cynoglossus semilaevis | reverse complement strand
AATCCACCGACTCTATGAAGCAAAATTAGTTTGAGTTTTGCATAGCTGTTCTTAACCTATTTTTCATATTAAGGAAAATATATACATAATGTATGCTGTTATCTTTCCTGGTGTTTCAGTTGTATAGAATAATTATAGTTTATATAGTCGTGATCAATCAATTAATCGTTAATTGTTAACTAATCGTGATTAATCATAATTAGTCGTGATTTTTTTTCCACATGTACCTTTTGTTTCATCAGATT
>NW_007607871.1:0-245 GCF_000523025.1 Cynoglossus semilaevis | reverse complement strand
ACGTGCCCAGGTGCTGAGACCGATGCAAAGAGTGAATCCTCTTGTAATCCAGCTTGTTAGGAGTCGAGAGATGAGGGAAAATAAACACGGCTGCACATGGAAAATCAGCGAGGCCGGCAAATTGATCGACTTCGTTTTCATTTTTAGTGCGATCAATGGATTTATTGCTTATCGTCCCAGAGTGTGTACCTGTGTCCAACAAATGTGCCAAAATGTTTGTTGTTAGAGAAAAGTTCTTGTACTTT
>NW_007607870.1:0-245 GCF_000523025.1 Cynoglossus semilaevis | reverse complement strand
TGTTGTTGTTGTTGTTGTTTTTCTCCTGGCTGCTGTGGCTGGTTCTCCAAATAAGTTAAACTTCCTCTTCCTCACTGCGTTTCTTTCAGTAAATTGCTTTCATATTACTCCAACCCTGGATTTACCTTCCTGTCTCTTAGCCCCAGCCCGCAGCTTGCTGAGTTGTGCTTTTTGTTTATGTGATGCGCTGCAATACTCCACAACATATTTCAGCATTAATGCACTACACAGACCATGCTGCCCGC
>NW_007607869.1:0-245 GCF_000523025.1 Cynoglossus semilaevis | reverse complement strand
TTAACAAGACTTAAAGGTTTACTGATAAAATCTTTGGTTCAGTATCATTAGCCAAACCTAGCTATAAGATTTATAGCAAAAGACGACAGGATCATTTTGAATCATGGGAATGAAATTATTCTCATTATTACCTTGAGAATAAAACGTTTACATCATCTTTCACGATATCTAGTTTCCACTGGTAAACAACCACAGTGTAGTAACCTTACCCCTACAAACCCCACCCCTTCCTCCCTCCCCCCAGC
>NW_007607868.1:0-245 GCF_000523025.1 Cynoglossus semilaevis | reverse complement strand
TTCGACAAAGTGAGGGTTGCACCTAAAAATATTTTTAATATTGATAGTGTTCACAAAATCTGAATGGTTTTGACACAACCTTAAACATATGGTTTATCCCATGTCATAAATATTTTTCCTAACTTGATATTGTCTAATATAACTCAGAAATGTCACTACTGCAATTTTTAATGAAATTGTAACTTGGCTTAGGGTGGTTATTGGTTTTTCCTTATTTCTTCTTTACAAGCGAGAAGATTTTTTTT
>NW_007607867.1:0-245 GCF_000523025.1 Cynoglossus semilaevis | reverse complement strand
ATCTATGGCTCATTTGCAATGTAAACAGATACAGTAGCTCCGATTAAAATTAAAGAGCGACACGGAATTTATGTAGCAAAGATGCACGAGACCTACGAGGGATTACAAAAATCGAATAAATAATCCAACGACTGATGATAATTGCCAACACGCTCTTTACCTACGACTGGCTCGGTCTGCTATTTTATCAACTATAACAAATAACCATAAACGCTGCATTTTTGATGGCAGTGTTGCATATAAGC
>NW_007607866.1:0-245 GCF_000523025.1 Cynoglossus semilaevis | reverse complement strand
GTTTGTTCTGAGTTTGTGTCTGTGTGAGTCTGAACAAACAAACGATTTCAAACTGGTAAATACTTTGATTCTTTTGACTCCAAACTGTGAGTCACAGCAACAACAACAACAGACTTTTGTTGAATCAAAAACCACGACAATGAAAATCTCCATCATCAAACACAGAGAGCACCACCAGCAGAACTGTGGCTGCTGATTGGTTAGTTAGTTGGTTAGTTTTCCAACCAGGTTGTGACTGGTTGTGA
>NW_007607865.1:0-245 GCF_000523025.1 Cynoglossus semilaevis | reverse complement strand
GTTGTACTGCAGTACTACTACAGTTTTACGAGGACTGTCACGGTTATCCGCGGTGGCAGTTTAATGAGCTCTTCACTGTAAAAATCAGATATACTTTAGGACGTACTTCAGCAGAGCCTGTGATTGGAAGGCGCCCCACGTGTTGAGCCACAGAGCGCGGAGGTCACTCTCTCAGTCACAGACCGGAGGGAAGATCGATAAACCATTGAATCGCCGTCAATTTTTCTTTTTTTTTTTTCCACCGC
>NW_007607864.1:0-246 GCF_000523025.1 Cynoglossus semilaevis | reverse complement strand
CGCGGTTTTAGGGTCTGTGGCTGCGGGTGGAGGGAGGTGTGTGAGAGAGAGACTGATATCCGTTATCATGTCACCAAAGTGTGGGTTGAAACCATGCAGAACCGTTTGACTGGGACTCACATCATGGGGCATTTCAACAAGAGACTGCCACCTAGTGGTAACTATAAAACTCCGTCAGAGTCGCACTCTTCCTGTTCTTCAAGGCTCCTCTGTTTCGACCCTGCCCTGATCAATACACGCTTGCTC
>NW_007607863.1:0-246 GCF_000523025.1 Cynoglossus semilaevis | reverse complement strand
GTAGAACTGACCACTCAAAGCCCAGATCTGACCATCACCAACACCACACACCAGGGGGTTTCTGTTCGTTTGACACTGAAGTATAGTTTAGGAAAACATGATGACGTTGGTTATCGTTTCAGGTAAAACAGCACCACAGTAAATTACATTGCAAGGTGAAATAATGTAAATAAAATGTACAAGACTCAACCTAAACTTTCAAAGATAATTGGGCAGATCTGATGTCTGTCGCTATCTAGTGGCATC
>NW_007607862.1:0-246 GCF_000523025.1 Cynoglossus semilaevis | reverse complement strand
TTTGACATCTAAAAATTGCGATATACCGCGATAAACCAGCGACAGAGCGAAACATCCGCAGTACAAGAATACATTTAAAGTATTAAAATCCTGCGATGCTCTGAGGGTGCGACAGCCGAACTGCGATACAGCGAGGAGAGTAAGAACCGGGGCCGTGTTTTGGCAAGAATCTGGCGAAACATATCACGATATACTGCGATACTAAAGCTAGGACAACGTATTTAAAGTTTATTATCGGCTTCCTAA
>NW_007607861.1:0-246 GCF_000523025.1 Cynoglossus semilaevis | reverse complement strand
TTTTTAATATAATGTAGATTTCTGTTAATTGCGAATGTTCCTTTGCATAATCCACCACCCCTAAATTTGCACTTCTAAAATAACTCCCTGATCCTTTTTGTGAAGGAATTCGCAATAAATCATGTGCTCTTAAAATCCGCGGCTTCTGACATCAAAGCGCTGCATGTGCAGCCTGATTGTCAAATTTTCATTGGCGCTTCGTGCAGTGACTTGAAAGTTTGACAGACACAACACACACACACACAC
>NW_007607860.1:0-246 GCF_000523025.1 Cynoglossus semilaevis | reverse complement strand
ACCACCTCCAGGTTCTCTTCTCTCAGGTCATTAAAGCCCACCGACAGCCCCTCCCTTTTCCTTTATACGCACAAAGTATTTAGGTTCTCCCCGGGCCTCTAGGGGGTGATCTTGTTCCTGCCCTAGAACAGGGTAATCAGCCGTACAGTCCCAGGACTCCTGGAACTACTAACCCTATTTAAACCCCCGTTAGCATCACAGCTAAGTCACTAGTGGAGACCCACTGAAGCCCCCCAGTCCCACTGA
>NW_007607859.1:0-246 GCF_000523025.1 Cynoglossus semilaevis | reverse complement strand
AATTTTGCCCAACATCGGATTGATACCGCAGTATGGGATCGAGCATCCCTAATTTAAATTATGCAATTCTTAGTAACAGCGGGTCCTCAAACCTTGTCCAACATGTTTTTGAGTTCAGCGAAGATCGGATACGTCTTGAAACCCTCCAGGCCACTTCCTGAACTGCTGGGAACTGCACTTATTTGGGACCTTTGAGAGAAGGAGGGGGGGGGGATAACATACTGCATTCAGTACACACTTTTTTTT
>NW_007607858.1:0-246 GCF_000523025.1 Cynoglossus semilaevis | reverse complement strand
TCTCATCAGTGATGTCATCACCATCCATACATTTCCTCAAATTTAAATCAAACTGCAAGTCCATCAGCGTGAAATTAAATCAGAAGCCAAGTGTAAAATTTGTGACTAATTTAAAACAGGTGATAACAAAGATGAGGAAAGCCGTCAGTCTACAGTTAAAGACTCTTTTCATTTCTGGATGCGATAAGACTCCATATCCCAGCAGGCCTCTGGCCAAGCAGAAGAGAGAGAGAGAAAGAGAGAGAG
>NW_007607857.1:0-246 GCF_000523025.1 Cynoglossus semilaevis | reverse complement strand
AATAACAATTTCATTGAATCATGAAATTGTTAACAGTAAAAGGACAAAAATTATTAGAATAATTGATCTCTGAGGTTTTTCTATTGCCACTCTGCCAATGCCACGTGATGAAGGAGTGGTTATTGCTCTTGCCTTACGACAACATGGTCGCCGGTTTAAACCCTTGTATTAACTGAAGGTCTCCCTGTGTGGAGTTTGGCTCTGTGTTCTCTTTGGTTTCCTTCATCAGTCACTCTCTTAACTGTT
>NW_007607856.1:0-246 GCF_000523025.1 Cynoglossus semilaevis | reverse complement strand
AAAAAATGTTGTGGTGAGTTGAACTCTGGTTAAATTGCAGTAAAAATCGACATTATCTCATCTTTATGTGTCTGGTTCAGGTTCTCAGTAGTAATCTGTTGATGTTCTGTTTTGTTCTGTACCTCTGATCTATCAGGGAAAAATAACTCCAATGATCCTAAACGGAAAACAAGTTCAGAAGAACGATCAGCATTGGAACTGGTATCTAAAGGTTGATAACACACGTCCTACTCCATTCTGGCCTTT
>NW_007607855.1:0-246 GCF_000523025.1 Cynoglossus semilaevis | reverse complement strand
CACGTAGCTTGACTTCAACCTCGACTCGCATTTCTTCTACAACTCAGACGTTGTTGCGTAACACCTGGGACTCAAGTTGGGAGTCTCTACTAAAACCTCTCTCATGGGGTTTGGACTGAGGAACCCTGGGGACTTGACTGGTACTTGACTCAAACATGTGACGGAGACTCAGCAGGGACACGGCCTAAACCTCTGCACTGATCCTCAGACCTGGACCTAGACCCTGGGAACTCTTGGATTTGGACC
>NW_007607854.1:0-246 GCF_000523025.1 Cynoglossus semilaevis | reverse complement strand
AATAATAATGTTGAAGCAACAAACTTCACTGCTAATCTTTGTGAAACTCCCAGGCTCATTCTTGGCATCATTTCCTTCTGGAGCTTCTTCTTGTTCTGTCTCAAATATATACAGTATGATTGGACTGCACTTTCAAATCCAATGTCCTGACGGTTTACCATACCTGTCAGAATGACATACACCAGTGGTTCCCAACCTTCTTTGTACCAGGGACCGGCTGGCCGGTATCAGCCATTACTGCAGACC
>NW_007607853.1:0-246 GCF_000523025.1 Cynoglossus semilaevis | reverse complement strand
AAAAAAAGAGTATGCCTTAAACAGCAATTAATCAAATTAGTAAAAACATAAATTCAGATTTTCAGGTCAAGATCTAATGACTCTAATTAGAAAATGATTTCTTTCCAAAAATGACCATTTTTAACCAAGATATAATATTTCACCCATCTCAGGGTGTCCACTGAGAGAGGACAGTCCCGTCGGCTCACCCTACGCTCTGTCGTCCAGCAGCCCGGACCACTCCCTCTCCTCTCTCTCTCCTCCCCG
>NW_007607852.1:0-246 GCF_000523025.1 Cynoglossus semilaevis | reverse complement strand
AATAGCTGTTATTGTTGTTACATGTTATGTTTTACGTAGAAAACTTAACTTGTCTTAACTTCTGATAAGATAGATGACTTTATTCAGGTTGTCATAGCGGTCTGGTATATTTAAATTACTGTATTTTTCGGACCATAGGGCGCACCATTTTATAAGGCTCAATATCAATGACCTGGTCTATTTTTATACATAAAGCGAACCGGATTATAAGGCACATTAAGTGGAACAAAACAGTCAGATAAGTCA
>NW_007607851.1:0-246 GCF_000523025.1 Cynoglossus semilaevis | reverse complement strand
CTGAAGTACAGTTAATCAAGTGTTTGATGTCGTTGAACTCACGTCGTCCTCCACGCCCTGAAAAAGTTCCGATGAATGCAACCGTTGTAGCTCCCGCGGTCGAGAGTTTTTTTTTCTGTCGTTTTCTTTTGTTTGGTTGGAGATTTATACGACGCACGGACGGAGCTACTGTCAAAGTCACGCTCGACTGGACGACACGTACAGTTGTTAATGACAGTGAAGTGACTGAGACGAACGACATCTGGT
>NW_007607850.1:0-246 GCF_000523025.1 Cynoglossus semilaevis | reverse complement strand
TTGAGGGACATGCCATGTCATTTAAACTGTAGCAGGTTAAAATCCCTGACTATTAATGAGATGTCAAAACTGTTTTGGTTCTGAAAGCTGCACTTACATGTTCTTATTTTTCCAAAGGACTTTAGTTTCATGAACAACATTGTTGCTTTCATTTATTGGATCATTAAATTATTATTGTGCCAGACTTACAGGACATATATGGACCACAGAAGGTCACTGTAAACTTGGTGTCTTGTTAAACCTTGC
>NW_007607849.1:0-246 GCF_000523025.1 Cynoglossus semilaevis | reverse complement strand
AAACAAATCCTTCAGCAGATTCAGTCACCTTTCTGCAGAAAAAAAAATGTTGCAGCTGTGTTTGCTATCATAAAGATACAGCTGTCATGTCTGTTAATGACATGGTTTAAAAGCCCAGTGAGGATGAAGACTCACAACATTTGTTTATGGTTTATGGAACAGGAAATGCTGCTGAATCAATTCAATAATTACAAAATACGTAAGGCATCAAATAACCAGACAAATGTGTTGTTTCTCCCCTAAAAA
>NW_007607848.1:0-246 GCF_000523025.1 Cynoglossus semilaevis | reverse complement strand
TGTGTGTGTGTGTGTGAACAGATCCAGAGTGTTTCTCAGGATCCAGGTTCTCCGTCCGTCACCCTGGTCTACGTGGTGAAGAATCAGGACAACGTTCTGAACGGAACGATATCCAGCGGTCTCCTCAACCAGCTGACGGCCGAGCTGGTGGGCTACTTCCTGTTCTACCCTCCTCTGGTCATCGCCGAGCGTGAGTACGGTTCATAATCCTGCAGATATGTGTACAAATATATTTTAAATATACCA
>NW_007607847.1:0-246 GCF_000523025.1 Cynoglossus semilaevis | reverse complement strand
CATGACATGACATGGAGTCTCAGAGGTTCTTGAGACTTGTCCTTGTCTTCGTGTCTCTGAATCTGGATCAAAAGTGGATTTGGAGATGAAGAGATAAAGAGAGTGTATTTTGTTGGTGAGAACACAGATGTGGTTTGGGAGAGACCACGTGACGTGAGGACGGCAGCAGGGCGTGTTTAGCAGAGTACGCAGAAGAGATTTATTTACATTTTCTTATCTCAAATTACTGCACACACACACACACAC
>NW_007607846.1:0-246 GCF_000523025.1 Cynoglossus semilaevis | reverse complement strand
GGTGAAATAAAACCCCACATACCTCTCTGTCCAGGTAGGACTTCAAGGCCTCTGTCTCATTCAGCAGTGTCACGCAGCACTTCCCCCTGAAGACCAACAGCAATATAAAAAAGTCAATGTCACCAAAAAGACAGGTCAAGAGGGAAACAGATGGAACTGGGTTTAAAGAGGTGACGGTGAGAGCGAGTATTGAATTATAAACAGAGAATTTTATGTTACAGATGTGTTTCTTCTGGAAGAACCAGA
>NW_007607845.1:0-246 GCF_000523025.1 Cynoglossus semilaevis | reverse complement strand
TTGTTCATTTTTCAACCTCCTGTTTATTTTTCCGTGGTTCGAAGATCTGCTCCGACAGAAGTTGTGATTGAACGTCCCTGGTGGAGAGACTTTATTTGACAAACGTCACGTCTCGTCTCGTCGTTGGCAGGAGTGTAAATCCAACAAACAAACAGTTTGTAAATGTATGTAAATGTTGCGCAGCTCCAAGGCTGCCGCTGATTGGATTTTTGTTTCCGAACTCGTCCTCCCGCCACGGCGAAAAAA
>NW_007607844.1:0-246 GCF_000523025.1 Cynoglossus semilaevis | reverse complement strand
GGTATGTCCACTGGGCAGAGAAAGGAGACTCCAGTGTCCTGACCGGCCCTCTGTTATAAGGGTCTACTTGATCCCTAGTGACTCATCCTATGCCAAACAGGGGTTTCTCAAACACATGTATAATTCCCACAAAATCCTTCTCAAACACCAATCCAATCATGTAGGTATCACTGATATGACCCTAGCTTCCATCTGGGTGAGACAACGTGGACTTGAAGCAATTAATGACCTAAATATCTGGGATCA
>NW_007607843.1:0-246 GCF_000523025.1 Cynoglossus semilaevis | reverse complement strand
AGGTGACAGGACTCCTGCATCGGAAATCCAATCAGGCCAATCCACCACAATCCCTCACAATCCTCTCAGCTGGCGGCGTACGGCGCCAACCATCGGTGACACACGCTGCACATGCCACACACACTTACAATGAAGCCTTTGATAGAAACTGAGATGGACACGTGCACATTAACCTCCTCACCTCCTGTGAACTTGGCTCAGTGCTGGACACAATCTGGTCTGAGCCACGTATGAAGACAAACAAAC
>NW_007607842.1:0-246 GCF_000523025.1 Cynoglossus semilaevis | reverse complement strand
TGTGTGTGTGTGTTCAGGTGTGTGTGTATCCCTGGCTGGGTGGGGCCCAACTGTGGCATAGATTACAACGAGTGTGTGGACCACCGCTGTCAGAATGGAGCCCGGTGTGTGGACCACCTGGACGGCTACAGCTGCGTCTGTCCACAGGGATACAGGTAACGGGGATTATGGGAAACCGTGACGCACTGGGATGATACAAATATGCGATAATTCGAGTCAGTTGAAATAAAAAATGAATCGCACATC
>NW_007607841.1:0-246 GCF_000523025.1 Cynoglossus semilaevis | reverse complement strand
TTGTAAGTTGCAGCTGTGTGTATTAATTGTTCATAGTAGTTAATTGTAATTTTTGGTCAGGTGTACACATTGTCATCAGTGCTATTGTCTGGTTTTAAAAGCTGACCCTGAGTCTGTTTGTCCCAGACCTCAGTGCTTTGAGGATTCTTCAGTTCTGGTTCAGTCCAGAAGTGAAGAATTATCTTGGATGAGAAGTAAAATGTCTTCAAGAAACTAAGACAGTTGCCCTCTAGTTAACTGCTTTGG
>NW_007607840.1:0-246 GCF_000523025.1 Cynoglossus semilaevis | reverse complement strand
TATATATATATATATATAGTATAATAATAATATAATAATTATAGTTATAATAATTGAAACTGTATTTATAACATACAGGCTGGCTATGGAGGGAAAGCAAAAAGACAGAGATATTATGTGTGTGTAGTTTGTTTAAACACGTTGAAAAGGGTTGTGTAGACCAAAGACCGTGACGGTAAATTACCCAATGTGCCTACGTTTTTAGTTGTATCCTGCAGGAATCGATTTTCTGGAAAAGTTGAACTG
>NW_007607839.1:0-246 GCF_000523025.1 Cynoglossus semilaevis | reverse complement strand
TCGGTGATGCTCATCTCTAAGGATGCCTGATCCGGTTGTTTAGCAACCCAATGCACCTGACAGTGTTTGTTGGCTTGTGTTTGGCTGCAGTGTGATGGAGTGGTGGAAGTGGTTGGGGTTACAGACAAACTAACCAAACAACACCACAGCGCCTTTTGTTGCTTCAGAAAAAGGGAGGAGCGATCGGGGATCCCACTGTGTGTCCTTTCATGAACCAGAGTCATGGAAAGTTCAGGAAAACACACA
>NW_007607838.1:0-246 GCF_000523025.1 Cynoglossus semilaevis | reverse complement strand
TCTGACAGTCCCGTCCCGCCTCGGTGTCCTTCATCTCCCACAGTAGAATTCCACGGCTCTTGTCAAAGAACATGTTTGCGCCTAACTCGTTATCTCCTCACCCCCCACTGACCCCTTCTACAAACACTGTAATTAACGTTCAGCCGTTCATCCTCTCCAGCTGCTAATTGCTGCACGACGGCGTGTTTTAAAACAGTGCGTGGGTTTGAAGAGCGTGCTTTCGGAGGTTGCGTTTCCTGTGGCTGA
>NW_007607837.1:0-246 GCF_000523025.1 Cynoglossus semilaevis | reverse complement strand
TTTTTTTTGTTACTGCACCGGGACCGAAGGTGTGACTCGGACATTGATTTCTCTGCTGTCGAGAGCAAAATGTTATGGATTTTCATTCGTATGCGCAGTTGTGATTAAAGCAGGGTGTTTATGTTTTCATTAGGTAAAGACAGGAGGTCGTCCATCATAACGCAGCCGGGAACAGCGAGCATTAGTATCAAAACACTGTAAAAAACGTTACAAAAATCATTTTTAGAGGATTTGTGAGCCATGCTG
>NW_007607836.1:0-246 GCF_000523025.1 Cynoglossus semilaevis | reverse complement strand
CTTATTCTAACCTGTTAATGGAAGCCCATACAGTTAGGCCTCCACAAACCTCACAGTCAAGTTCAGACTTGTCCATCACAAAGCCAGATAAGTGTGACTCATTTCTCCAATATATGAAGTCTTATGTTTCACTGCTTCAAAATGTATCAACCCTGCTCTTTAACTGACTGCATCCCCCTGCCTGGTGATGTGAGCTGCTCATTCATGAAGTCGATGGCATGAAGCTCCAGCAGCACCTTTTTAGCG
>NW_007607835.1:0-246 GCF_000523025.1 Cynoglossus semilaevis | reverse complement strand
CACACACACACACAACCCCTCACTATGCTCCATTGCCTTTCAATGCCTAACCACTCTTCTCGCCTTTTGTTATTGAGAACAATTGGAATGATGGATTATAAAATTAAATACAGACCCTAGCATTTGTGGCCACCCTGTCTCAAAGTGTCATTCGTTTTTGGTGTGTCATTAACCTAGTTCGAAATGGTCACCAGGTTCGCTCTTTGTCTTTTGACACTATTGCAAAAGTGAATCTCAGCATATTTT
>NW_007607834.1:0-246 GCF_000523025.1 Cynoglossus semilaevis | reverse complement strand
GCCACGGGCAAAGCAGCTACTATTATTGTCCTCAGATTTGTAATCCATGGAAAATGTTTACTGTGCTTAACAAGATGTTTTTGCACTGTGCTTAAGGAGACAAAAGGTCAAAGACGCACTCATGCCGTTACCGACAAAGTAAGTGTACGAGACCTGTACTAACACTAACTAAGTTATCGTATACAAATGTTGTATTATTTTATCTGTTGTATGTTTATTGTTTGCAGAAATAAAAAAGAGCAGCTG
>NW_007607833.1:0-246 GCF_000523025.1 Cynoglossus semilaevis | reverse complement strand
CTTTGTTTTTCTGTCTTTGAATGATGTGGGTCAACGAGTGCAGTTGTAGTAGTGTTAGAATGAACACAGCAGTGTGGGGCTTCACCAGTCTGGTAGATCGGACCCTCCCCCACCCCACAATAACAACCCACACAGTTAATAGCAACCGACCTTATACAGTATACACACCATGCACTTGTTTATCAAACCAAGTTCTATGTTCAGTGACAACAATCTGAACTAACTTCCTGCGCCTCCATCCATCAA
>NW_007607832.1:0-246 GCF_000523025.1 Cynoglossus semilaevis | reverse complement strand
GGCAGAACTTTGGCTACTGTTGTCTTCATTCAGATGTTGTTCAATTGAACGCATTGTGAAAAACCTTGTAACTATCTGCACATTCCTGATGAAAAATGAACCAAAACCAGAAAGGTGTGAAAAAAGCAAAAGCTGTAAGAATCTGTCTCATCTACAGCCAGAACCATCACTTATTCTGTTGGGCCCCATTGAATCCCCAATAGTGGGAATGAGTCAGGCATTTACATGGAGTGAGGTTTACAACTG
>NW_007607831.1:0-246 GCF_000523025.1 Cynoglossus semilaevis | reverse complement strand
AAAAAAAAAAAATTTTTAGATATCTGAAAAAATCTATTAATAATGAGGTGCGAAAAAATATGCGGAAAATGTTCTTCGAAAGTCAGCAAACCTGTTCCATAACAGCAATACAAAAATAGCTATTAGGTAGTCAATATTTGATAAAGTCCCAAAATGCATTTGATCGACCAAAATACCAGTTGCACGCCCACTTACATGGGCAAGAAAAAACTTGGAATAGTTAAAGACTCATTTGCTTTTTAACTT
>NW_007607830.1:0-246 GCF_000523025.1 Cynoglossus semilaevis | reverse complement strand
CAAGTCAACAGACATTATTGGTAAACCAAAGGACCCAAAACAAAAAAAAAATCTCTTGCAGTCACATTTCCTATTAGATGTGTGCAATGCTATGAAATTATCCCACCTCCTATCTCATCATTCAGAAACAGAGGAGAAATGGTCAGAAATGCTCCATGAGAAACAATATGCCGGAGGCTGAGAGAGCAAGATAGGCAGACTATAGTTTGACGGCATGAAAATCAATCTTCATGTCAGTCAAAGTAG
>NW_007607829.1:0-246 GCF_000523025.1 Cynoglossus semilaevis | reverse complement strand
TTGTGTTTTGTGAAATGCTGTTGTGTTTTGACCTTAACGACCAACATGGAAACATGATAATAGTTGGAGAAAAAGACAGGATGCAAGAGAGAATAAGATGAAGGCAGATGACCTGCCGAGGAGTCCCCAGAAGATTCTGGCAAAACGATGTAATGAAAAGGAAATGTGACTGAAACTAGAAAAACTTTGGGGGAAAAAAAGTGGCTTTGACACTAACAGAAAAATGTCGCTCTTTTTCTCTTTCCC
>NW_007607828.1:0-246 GCF_000523025.1 Cynoglossus semilaevis | reverse complement strand
GTAGACATTTACCTCTTGTTCTGCTGTTGAAGTGTCAAATGTAATCTTCTGTGCTCTTTAAACACAAACGGAGTGATCACGGGTGCAATCACTCTCACTGGAAAAAGAAAATACATTTACATTTATGAGACATTGCTCTTTGTTTAGTTCATGCGGGCAGAAAAGACGGACGATTCTGGTTTCCTTAGCCACTGTTTAACAGTGAAGAAAGGAAATGAGCTGCTTCTACATGCCATCACTTCATAT
>NW_007607827.1:0-246 GCF_000523025.1 Cynoglossus semilaevis | reverse complement strand
ACAAAAAGTTCTTTTAAAAGTTTACTGCAGATTCGGCAAGTATTAACACATGTGTCTTGGCAGTGTAGAGTCCTTCAACAAAAGGTGCCTCCACTTGAAATAAAAGGTTTCATGAATAAACGTGGAGTATTGATAATGAACACAATCTTAAAACAAAGGAATTCTCTGCTTGGAGCAATAAGTCTTTTTGACGAACGTGATCTCTACTTAGAGATCCTATGGCTGACGTAGCTACTTCTGCGTGTT
>NW_007607826.1:0-246 GCF_000523025.1 Cynoglossus semilaevis | reverse complement strand
CATAATCTAATGAAAACAACAAACTGTAATAGCTGTAGCTATTAGCTTAAATTCAACCAATTTATAGCTAAAAAGAAAATAAGCTCAAGCTAAAGATAGTTAGCAAAGTTAGTTGAAGTTAGCAAAAATAGATAAATGGAGCTTTTAAAAGAATAAGAAAATGAAGAAATATGGAACTTGTCAAAACAGACAAAGAGAAAAATGTAATTAAGCCTCCATTGTTTACCAACACAGAAAAAAAAAAAA
>NW_007607825.1:0-246 GCF_000523025.1 Cynoglossus semilaevis | reverse complement strand
TTTTTATAAGATCTCAGACCAATCTGATAATTAATTAGACTAATTTACTTGTACTTTATTTACCACTGTCGGCGCCACCTGTGGTCAAATTACAGAACTGCAGGACTTTGTTATGTATAAGTCGCCGTCAAAATATCTGTTTTTGTTTTGTTTATTTTTTACTGTAAAGGTGTTGATGTACAAGAGTGCCCTCATAAGATGCCTTCTGGTATTGCCCCCCAGGAACCCTGCATGTTGATTAAGCAG
>NW_007607824.1:0-246 GCF_000523025.1 Cynoglossus semilaevis | reverse complement strand
CTCCTCCTCCTCCTCGTCCTCCTCCAGGGCTGACCTGGTGCCTGTTTACTCCTTCGGGGAGAACGAGCTCTTCAGGCAGGTGATTTTCTCCGAGGGCAGCTTCAGCCGTCGGTGTCAGGACCTGTTTAAAAACATCATGGGATTCGCTCCCTGTTTGTTTGTTGGTGGGAAGTTTGGCGTCCTGCCCTACAGGACTCCAGTCACCACAGTGGGTGAGTGTTGTTATTACCATGATTACAGTGAGGA
>NW_007607823.1:0-246 GCF_000523025.1 Cynoglossus semilaevis | reverse complement strand
GTCAACTGGGACTTAAGTTAACGTTAGCAGACGCAGCTGCGGTGAATCATAAAAAATTATTAATCGCCACTTTACTCGTCAAAGACGCGACTTTGAGAAAGAGAATATCTTAGATTGATGGGAAATAAAAAGCATGATGATTGCCAATAGATTTACTGTAGGTGTAAAACATCTTTTGTAATTGTGTCTGTGGCCTTCATGAAGGGACAACAGTGATGTGATTTACAGCCACACATGACACAGGAA
>NW_007607822.1:0-246 GCF_000523025.1 Cynoglossus semilaevis | reverse complement strand
CTCTCTCTCTCTGAGCTGTTGAACTTTTTGGGAGGGGAAGAAAGGGAAGGGGAAGATTAAAAAGAGCCCTGTGATGTGGAGTGCTTAGCCGCCTCCTGAGGATTCCTGGCATAATAATTTAAATGATCAAATGATACAGAGGAGACTTGTTAGCTGAGAAACAGCCTCCTAGTTGGCCCCATGGGCCCCGGTGCTGCCGCGCATACATTGCAAAACAGCTCCTCTGTTGTGTTAAAGAATCCTGAC
>NW_007607821.1:0-246 GCF_000523025.1 Cynoglossus semilaevis | reverse complement strand
ACTTGAACATTGGACAACAGTAAAACCTAATTGGAAATTTATTGCACATTTTTTTACAAAAATAATAACACATCATTAGTGGTTATGAATCTTTCCCAGGATGTGGATTTGTTTTTAATTAAAATTAAAAAATTAAAAAGAAATCATTGAATACGTCCATAAACTGTGTACATAAATTAGAATAAATAAGTACGGCAAATTACTTGCTTTAAAAATAAGTGTTCTTAAAGTATGTTTTTTTTTTTT
>NW_007607820.1:0-246 GCF_000523025.1 Cynoglossus semilaevis | reverse complement strand
CCTGGATTTTAAGATTTGAATGAAAATAAAATGAGGTTTTTACAACGTTGTTTGTCTTGCACAAACAAAAAGGACCTTTATGAATGCCATGAATAATTCCATGTAAAATTCCCACCAGTGGGAAGGAGGTGTTATTGACCAGCTGGCGTCATTCACCTGATCCCAGTGGAGATGGTCTCCATACCAATCCATGCAAACCCTCCACAGACACGTGCAAACGCGACCACACACACACACACACACACA
>NW_007607819.1:0-246 GCF_000523025.1 Cynoglossus semilaevis | reverse complement strand
TTTTTTTGTTCCAGTCATCCATAAATAAACACGAAAGTGGCCTGGGACTGAGCCAGAGGAATTAAGGATTTATACCGCGGTGATAGATATATGTGGGTGATTAACAGGAATGTTGATGAAGAGTAGCATCATGGACACTGAGGAACAGACCGGCGTCAGGCAGGAGAACTACATCATGGAAAAGATTACATTCTTCTTCATAGAAGAAAAACAAACAGTATGAACATTTGGTTGTTTTTGGTGGCA
>NW_007607818.1:0-246 GCF_000523025.1 Cynoglossus semilaevis | reverse complement strand
TCCACAGTTTTTTCCTAGAATTATTCAGTTACAGCTTCGACAATGAAAACAGTTCCCACTAAAGAACTGTTTAGGGACTATTTCAGCAGCTTAGTTCACCTTCAGTAAATATGGAAGGATTAGTTCTTTAAATACAATGTCACGGCCCGTCATTCAGGGTGGCACCGACGTCTGTGAAGTTTTCAAAATTTAATAAACTGTCACAGCAGCAGCAGTCAGTCAGAGATTCTAGAAAAAAAAAAAAAA
>NW_007607817.1:0-246 GCF_000523025.1 Cynoglossus semilaevis | reverse complement strand
TACCTGCATCTCCCCAATAGATGGCGTTGAAACGGCTAAGGGCATTTTAGCACGACTTTTACATGACCCTAAAATTGAATGGGACCAGTTGTAGCCCGTGAGTCAAAAGGTTTCAGGATGGTGTGTTGTGTCAGTAAAACTGGGTGAATTTTAATTGAACTACACATTTTAAGTAGGAACTGTAGTTCAGTGTGCGTTAGCCTGTGCGATGTTGTCTTTTAGGTGAGCAGTCCAATATCAAATATA
>NW_007607816.1:0-246 GCF_000523025.1 Cynoglossus semilaevis | reverse complement strand
AAATACCATTTAAAATGAAAAAAAAAAGACATTTGGTATTTTGCCTCTACTTGACTTAAGCAGAGAAAGTGGAAATGCAGATACATTTTTGTTTCACCTCTCATTCTACCTGTTTATAATATAATATAATATCTTTAATTTCCTCCGATCAAATCTGAGAGACCTCAGATATAGCATTTTAACTAGTGCTATGTTTGGGTGGTCTGGTATTAAAGGTTCAGACATTTTTATTTATTTATTTTTTTT
>NW_007607815.1:0-246 GCF_000523025.1 Cynoglossus semilaevis | reverse complement strand
AAAAAAACCCCAAACAAACAAAAAAGAAATTTATCATGTAGAGCTTGCTATAAACCAGCTTTTTTTTAATTGGCCATGCGGGATGTTACGAGGAGAAGCAGTGGACGAGAAGGTAGGAAGAGCAAAATTTGCTCAGATTAGCGAAAACAATGAGTTGCCGGTTAAGATGACTTGCAAGTGCGGCGCCTAATTAACATTAAATATAAATAATAAATAAAAATAATTGTACATCTATAGGCCGCACTT
>NW_007607814.1:0-246 GCF_000523025.1 Cynoglossus semilaevis | reverse complement strand
TTTTTTTTCATTGTTAGCTTTACTTGATAACAGACTGTACGAACAGACACCGACAAAAATGTTTCTTCTGAGATTGGACGCCACGTGTTACTAAAAATAGACTCCAGTCTGGCTTCCAGGACTTTCCATGACACTCCTTACCATGAGCGATTGGATAACGGGAGCACGAAGGGTCACGACATTTATGCTTTTCAAGGATCGCTGGGTGAGAGTGAGAGACTCTGAGAGGCAGTGAAAATAAAAAAA
>NW_007607813.1:0-246 GCF_000523025.1 Cynoglossus semilaevis | reverse complement strand
AAAAAATTAGTTAATATTTATTGTGTCTCCTGCAGGTTCTCTTTCATTGTTTGTAATTTATTTGCGTTTGTACGGCAGTGCGTTAAGCTCTCTCTCTGTGAAGGTCGCTGTTGTTCTGAAACGTCTGTTTGTGTGGATCGTTCACAAAAACACATTTGTACATGAACACAATAAAAGTTTTTAAAAAGTCGAAGCTCATGCAGCCTACAGAACACTTAGACTGTTCAAGTCATTTCCGCACAGAGC
>NW_007607812.1:0-246 GCF_000523025.1 Cynoglossus semilaevis | reverse complement strand
AGGCATCCATTGACCAGCCACAGATGTTATCACCCAATTTTAGGCATGATTGGCCTTGATCAGTGATTGAAGGGTCTTTAGTTTTAAAGTACACCAGGGACAAGTTCAATCGGCCTGATTTAAATGCCTAACAGGCTGTAATTTATTTGTAAATTTGTTTACAAAGTTCTCAAAATCATAATAGAGCAGCATTCCAACAACATTTCTATCACTACATAGCAGAGGTGTGGACTCAAGTCACATGAC
>NW_007607811.1:0-246 GCF_000523025.1 Cynoglossus semilaevis | reverse complement strand
AAAAAAAAACAGGTTCAGGTCCTGAACGGGAGAACCTGAAGCTGGTTCGCTGACAGAGAGGAGTGGGAGGAGCTAACGAGACACAGGTGGGGGAGGCTGGGTAATCACCGTGGAGGGAAACGCAGGAGGCAGAGAGACAGGTGGACAGAAGGGTTTGGACAGAGGACGCAGTGAGTGGAGGACACGAGGTGAGACAAAAGTTAAAGAAAATGACTTAATAACTGGAGGGTGAAGCTCCTCCCCCCC
>NW_007607810.1:0-246 GCF_000523025.1 Cynoglossus semilaevis | reverse complement strand
TTTTACTTTTCAACATTTTCACTTGCATCTATTGCGAGTTACTAAATGTTTCTGATTACTTTTGGGGTTTCCAGTTTGGGTTGTTATAAATGACTTTTTTTTCTGGGCTGTTGGTCTTGGGTCAGTGTAGTCCGAGTGTTCTTAATGATCACTGAAGTAATTTTTTTTCCACTTTGTTTAAATTTTTAATCACAGCTAAACAAGTTCAACGTACGTTACATTTAAAAGGAAAAGGTAAAAACCTCA
>NW_007607809.1:0-246 GCF_000523025.1 Cynoglossus semilaevis | reverse complement strand
AACGGACACTGCTTTTGGCCACAGTATCACATACAGTACCTACAAAAATATATACACTTAACTTATGTATACACTCAAGTTAAATCAACGAATTAAATTAGGTAATTATACCTTGAAGAATAAAATAAAAAAGATTGTTTTTCTCTAGAGCTATTTGACCTACGTCATATTAAGATTACGTCCTTTGTCAGACGATGTCAAGACAACCACAATGCCTACCTTTACCACTAGATGTTGCTAAATTTA
>NW_007607808.1:0-246 GCF_000523025.1 Cynoglossus semilaevis | reverse complement strand
GTGTGTGTGTGTGTGTGTGATGGCCTGCAGCTTCTCCGTCTGGTTTGTGGGAATCAGACTCAGATAAGAATGAATTGTCTCGTTAGATCAGAACCAGGAAATGACACGCTTTAGCCCCGCCCCCCGTGAACAGACCAGGTTTCAAGGATTTTACTGAAACGCCTCGACTAATGACTGACTGATAATGAGATGATTGACACTTCTCTGTGAGTGGCGCCCCCCAGTGTTCTTGTCTTTATCTTTTTA
>NW_007607807.1:0-246 GCF_000523025.1 Cynoglossus semilaevis | reverse complement strand
TTTGCTGCAACATACTGTTAGTTTCTTTTTGTGCTCCAGCTAACCTTCTAGACATCTGTATTAATATTTTTGAACACTACCTTAGCATGTAGTAATGTAAGGTGTATGAAAACACAAAGTTTGGGAAAGCTAATGTTTGTACATGTCTTTAAAGCTAGGTGTTAGATTTATTCATGAACAATTAACATTAAAATACATACCATATAATATTTAGGGACACGGGGCAAGATGGAGATGAGTCAACGC
>NW_007607806.1:0-246 GCF_000523025.1 Cynoglossus semilaevis | reverse complement strand
TAAACCTGTGTTTTCTCAGCTGCCGATCATCAAAAAAATATATGTCGCTAAAAGTATGTGTAATATAATATGATGATCTACTAGTTTCTATTTGCTCACAGTTCACTTAAGCGACGCGAAATCGCAACGTGTTTAGTTGAAGACGATGTTCATCATGACTCATCCACTGCGTCCATTTATCAAGTCAGAAACTGAAAAATTGCTCAATATGATGAGGCATTGCTTTGATTTCCTTTTGCCTAAAAG
>NW_007607805.1:0-246 GCF_000523025.1 Cynoglossus semilaevis | reverse complement strand
TGAGTTTATTTAGATCAATTACCTTTGTTACCTCCTCCTGTAGTTTACTAATTTCCGCCTGTTTTTAAAGCAAATTAATGCACCGTCAGGGACACATATTCAGGTACGATAGGAAGACACACACACACATATACAGTTGTTGCATAACTATTTATCCATACCTGTAACCTAATGACGTTTAACCCTAACTCAAACCTAGCCACAACACAAATCTGTGTAATCCTGACTTGATCCAGAACCTCAGAA
>NW_007607804.1:0-246 GCF_000523025.1 Cynoglossus semilaevis | reverse complement strand
CAGTTGCCAACTACTACTACCCCCCCTCAGAAAATTAAAACATGGTCCTTTATTTTGTGACATCGATTTTTTAAAAAATCCATTGTTCACATTACACAAGTAAGACAACAACAGAGGTGACGACAGACCAACAGGTCCCATGTTCTTAAAAATGAAAATCACTGATTTCCTCTATAGACACTGTTGGAGAGTATGAGCGGCTTACAAACTTCTTTGTAGTCTTTTATAGGCATGTCCTCACTGAGA
>NW_007607803.1:0-246 GCF_000523025.1 Cynoglossus semilaevis | reverse complement strand
TGATACTATAATTTAATTTTGTTTTTCTTAGCTAATCTCAAGACAGGTTCTGGGCCTTGCCCTCCTGTGGACTGATGAGGAAATGCGCTACCAGGTGTCACAAACAGACCCACACATACTCCCATTGTGGAATATTAATTATATACACAATAACAGTAATTATACACAGAATTGGTCACGCACTTAACAAAAAGGTTAAAATAATAATTATATATTTATTTTGCATTTTTGTAGTTTCAACAATAA
>NW_007607802.1:0-246 GCF_000523025.1 Cynoglossus semilaevis | reverse complement strand
ACACACACACTGAGGCCACTGTAACTGAGTTAGTCTGTACGTAAATACATACAGGCGTTCACTTAAAACTCATTAGCAGTTGGAAAAATAGCAGCGATTAATGTCGCGGCTACTGGCCTGTGATTGGTCGTGAATCACTTTGCGGTTTATTGTGTATGTGTTTACCACAAACTCACAGTCATGTTTACTGTTCGTGTCATGTGTGATAATTCAGTTTTCTACGTGTGGTAAAAAAGGGAGGAAATT
>NW_007607801.1:0-246 GCF_000523025.1 Cynoglossus semilaevis | reverse complement strand
TTATTATTATGTATAATAACAATAATATTAAATTCCATCGTTAATTATAGTTTTATTTATTTTATTTTTATTATTGTTGTTGTTACGGTTTTGTAGACCCAAAACAGCTGGACAATTGTTCAATTTTAAAAAAAAATATAGATTAAAACCGAGCCTCTTCATATAGATTTACAACTACTTCGTGTGACGTGTCCATCAAATCTGCAATTTAAAACGATCAATGGAAATTGTGCGTCGTTAAAAAAA
>NW_007607800.1:0-246 GCF_000523025.1 Cynoglossus semilaevis | reverse complement strand
TGTGTGTGTGTGTGTGTGAAGACACACCAACAACACCGTCGTCCCACATTCGCCTCCTCTCAAACGCGGAGACAAGACGGTGGAGGATGAATTGGTATCAAGTGGATAATCTGCAAAAAAGTACAGCCGGTGTGTTTTTTTTTTTCACCTCGCGCAGGTTCCGCGTTCATTCATCTCCAGATACCACGTAATCTCCACCACCACGACGACAACCAGCCTCCGATATGAGTTTCAGAAAAAAAAAAA
>NW_007607799.1:0-246 GCF_000523025.1 Cynoglossus semilaevis | reverse complement strand
AATTACAATTAATGATTTAAAAGGACTGAAAGGTTTTCAAAATCCGAATTACTGTTCAAAACCAAACACTATTAAACAAATAAATACTTTGAACATGAAATATCTGGTGATGTTGAGCTCCTTTAGCTTAGAAACAAAAGATGACCATAATACTTCACATTTTGGTTGATAGATTATTATCCATAATGCAATTATTTAGATTTTTTAATTTAACAGCATTACATTAAGAAAGTTCAGAGATTTGTC
>NW_007607798.1:0-246 GCF_000523025.1 Cynoglossus semilaevis | reverse complement strand
TATTTTTACTTACAAAGTAACTGATGTAGAAACAATTATTTATATATAACTCCACTTTGGGTTTCATTCAGTCCAGGCATCACTTCCTTTCCACATAATAATGTCAGTCTATTCATTGGCTGTAATTTGGACTCAATCCCATTGGTTCTGTTGGTGCCGTCACAGCATGAATGTACAGTATGAGAACACCTTAATCAAACACTATTCATTCAAAATCCATCATATGAGGGATGTCAAGATGATCAA
>NW_007607797.1:0-246 GCF_000523025.1 Cynoglossus semilaevis | reverse complement strand
ATGTTACCAGGTGGTGTGTTACTGGCAGCAGCCATGGATTCAAGTTGGATATAATTTGCTACTAAATGCTCTTACCCTCTCTCTCCTCCTCCAACTGGGTGATACGAAGCCCCATGGAAACCTTCTCCTCTCTGGCTCGGTCCCTGGCACTCACTGCCTCGGACACCATCTCCTGCCACTCCAGGACTTGGCTCTGAGTGTCATCTGCACTGCCGGACTCACTGGCCTGTCAGAGAAGAAGAAGAA
>NW_007607796.1:0-246 GCF_000523025.1 Cynoglossus semilaevis | reverse complement strand
TAGGTGCAGGTGTCGCTCGCTGCTCTGCCTTTGCACCAAGTGGAACAAAAACCTGGGTTCGTCATTAAGTGTCTAATGGCTGATCTGAGCAGATGGGGGCGCCACGCCGAGGTCACACGGCAAATTAATGTTGCAATAAGGAACAGCTAATTAAGCAGACGAAGATGAAGTGAGGCTCGGTGACCAGAGGGGGCGGACAGGAGCCGGAGTCGGACGAAAGAATCTATTTATGACCAAAAAAGTTGG
>NW_007607795.1:0-246 GCF_000523025.1 Cynoglossus semilaevis | reverse complement strand
AAAAAAAAAACAACTTCCGCCCCCTAGTGGCAGCATGGCAGAAGATAATTGAGAAACACTGCTTTAACCCATCGCCTTAGTCAGCAGGCGACACTTAACTTCAGGTAATCGGAAATTAGGCGTTTGGACAATATCTGAATATCGTACATCCCTAATTTTTATTATTATTTCAGCAGCGGAAACATGTTATCGTCAGCTGTATTTCCCGTCTTCATAATCACGTCTGGAAGCTGCCGACTACGTTCT
>NW_007607794.1:0-246 GCF_000523025.1 Cynoglossus semilaevis | reverse complement strand
TTAGCCCGTAAAAATCCACAAATTAGCTGCATTTACTTTTAATTCGGGATCTACCGCGTACTCGATACTCATTTTGTTCACATTCAGAGAGGGGGGATGGAGTGCGCGTACATTTTGTGCGATTGCTAAACTGCCACGTACGCCGTGTCGTGTGATCACTCGAATTACTTCATTGTTGAGCCAAACCCCCATCTTCAGGTCGATTACTTAATGCGCATTAGTTGAGGAGCGGGTGACCACTATTTT
>NW_007607793.1:0-246 GCF_000523025.1 Cynoglossus semilaevis | reverse complement strand
TTTTTTTTCTGCAGTGTGTGAGTCTGTTTCGTCCTCCATCGACTGCAGACAGGTGATAATCTTTTTCTTATTTGTCACCGGCTGCAACGGAGCTAATTAAAATGCCAAGAGAAAAGATGTCTTAATATTAGCGCCAGGCAACGCAGCCACAAACAGCTCCCAGACATAAGTCACTGATGGAGATGATAGTGAGGCATTATGGGTACGAGAAAGACAGCAGTAAAACCATGGCTTTAATTAAAAAAA
>NW_007607792.1:0-246 GCF_000523025.1 Cynoglossus semilaevis | reverse complement strand
GAACAAATAATAAATAATTAAGCAGTACAGGTAATAATTCCTGTTCTTCTGCCTTCAGGGGACCTCCACTGTTACACTAATCGTTTTCATATCTCTCTTTTCACTACAGCGAGGTATCGTCTTCGAGGTCCAACAAACAGCAGCAACCGTCTCTACCATCCACATAATCTTGTCTCATTGACTTTGTCTCTAAACTGCTCAACTTGATCTACATTTCTGAGCTGGTCATGTCTAATCTTGTCCGTC
>NW_007607791.1:0-246 GCF_000523025.1 Cynoglossus semilaevis | reverse complement strand
TTTTTACACGATATAGTCTTGGTTTTAGAGTTGAACTCTCATTTAGTTTTGTTTATTTGTTTATAGCTACATTTCACAGTTTTTTTAATGACAGAAAGGAATGTGAATCTTTTTTGTGTTAGTCGTATTTGTATGAGAACGGATCTGTAGTAACCTGTTCTACTGTGGTGTCGTGGACAGAAGCCACGGACTCTGTGTCCGCAGTTCATTGAAATGTGTGCAGGTCGATTAACCGACCACGTCCCC
>NW_007607790.1:0-246 GCF_000523025.1 Cynoglossus semilaevis | reverse complement strand
CAGCAACTCGTACAGTGGTTTGTACAGGTAATAATGTACACGTTGTCAGGTTCTCAATGGAGAACATTAAGGAGTGGAGGCATGACAGAAAATAATTGAAAAGTTGTTCATTGTAACAATTCATCTACACTTAACAATCGCTCTTGTCCAAATCGAATTAAATATTTAATTTGGAACATGCATACATTATGTTGGATGTGTTATAAAATAGTCTCACCTTGAATCATTATTAGAATAAAAGAAAAT
>NW_007607789.1:0-246 GCF_000523025.1 Cynoglossus semilaevis | reverse complement strand
GCCGTTTTAACATTTAAACGCTAAGTTTGACTATTAACATTGTTGATATACACAATGTCTTTCCGACTGGGCATAATTACATTTTGGACAGTGAGAATTGTCATGTGAGATATCTGTAACGTAATTTTGACTTGACGGAACGACAGTTAGAGATATCTGCAATTCGGTTTTAACGTTTCGTTAAAAGGGCTTGCCACACACACACACAACACTAAACTTGATTTAGTTGTTATTTAAGATTTAATT
>NW_007607788.1:0-246 GCF_000523025.1 Cynoglossus semilaevis | reverse complement strand
AGAGGAAAGATAGAGGGTGGGAGGGAGGAAGAGCAACATTAACACCACAGGCCTGGATTATTTGTAAGTTTGTCGTTCTCACCAACATCCTGGAAACCAGTATTGACTGGAGCATCATCAAAATTCACACAGCTGATTCCCAGAGGATCCAAACGGGCATTATGATGCCCCATCACCTACACACAGAAACGCAGACACACATGTGGTTATGACGACACCGACTGCCATTGGTCCCTAAAGGTCGCC
>NW_007607787.1:0-246 GCF_000523025.1 Cynoglossus semilaevis | reverse complement strand
ATTATTTTTGATTTTTCAGAACAACCACAATCTGACAAACCTGCACTAAACTGTTCCAAACAATCAAAGCAGATTTACATTAGCAGTGTCAATATTTTACAGAGGTCAAAAGAGGAATTGCAGTTAATTATATTTTATGAAGTCATTAAGTATTTTTTTAACTTTTTATGGATCTTATAAAAAGGTAAAGACGAGTCAGTGAATGCAGCGCGATGAATAACTCAGATACACGTTTGTTTAAAAAAA
>NW_007607786.1:0-246 GCF_000523025.1 Cynoglossus semilaevis | reverse complement strand
GGTGAATGCTTATGCGGGCCAAAATCCCCCGAAGACCCGTGCCCAATATCTTCAGAAGAAGTCCGGTTTTTAATTGGGGCAGACGGCTGCCCCAATTAATTCCTAAACATCAGCGCAATAAATGCAATGTGCAATCGTCAGGTCGATCGCCATGGCACATTAAACCAATATGTACAAATACTTGGTATCGCATTTCCACATTGCATTTATTACGCTGATGTTTCTGCTCTACCCTTACATGCCTGG
>NW_007607785.1:0-246 GCF_000523025.1 Cynoglossus semilaevis | reverse complement strand
TGCCTTCGTTCTGACCTGCAGTTCATACAGAAACACTGCACATTTAGAAGCATTGGTCCAATGACGTACAGCGCCCCCTACAGATGAGTGGACGCAGTGACACAGACTGAGCAACTTCTCTGTTGCCATACATTTCAAAAAGGTTGATTTCTGTTGTGCTAATGGGTTGAACTGAAGTGTAATTCAAAACTTATGAAATAATTAATAAAACTCTAAAACATTATTAAAAAAAATATATATATATAT
>NW_007607784.1:0-246 GCF_000523025.1 Cynoglossus semilaevis | reverse complement strand
AGTCCAACATGACGTCCCCAACATCTGGGTTGCGGACCACTACAAGGCCACGATTTATTTGGTCAAAGAGACGAAATGAATGACATCAATGTCAATGTTTGTCTGATCCAACGTCAGCAAATATGGCCCAGATTTTATTACCAGATGTGGACCAGATAAGTTTATCTTATGCAACAGTGTTGAATGTGAGTCAGAACTCGACCCCTGTGGGTCACAGGAATGTGGGCCACACTTTCTGTGGATGCA
>NW_007607783.1:0-246 GCF_000523025.1 Cynoglossus semilaevis | reverse complement strand
CAGTACTGTATGGTACAGGACAGATTGATTTACTTTGTCTCCGAGGCCATCCACTGTAATCATTAGACAATACAAATATAAAGAGAGAACAAATAGCGCGGAGTAAACAAAACCAAAGTTCAGCCTCTGGACCCCAGGGGTTTATAAACGGTGACATCGCGGCGTCCAGTCTGTGCTTCACTGTCGGGGGCGCTGACGAGAATACGGTAAGAAACTAAAACCACTCACTAATACTAACACATACTA
>NW_007607782.1:0-246 GCF_000523025.1 Cynoglossus semilaevis | reverse complement strand
TGAACTCTTGCCCACTCTCTCCTGACCCACCAGCACCACCCTGAGGCTGTGTTCATTCCCTGAAAACAACAGAGTCTGTTAGAGCTGAGACTGTTTCAGACAGTCTCTGACCAGCAGGGGTCAGCACACACAAACTACACACTTTTTGGTTTTGTTGGCAATAAATAATGGTCCAGACAGAGATCAATGTTTAAATGTTTTATTGATCAACATATTGAATACAAAGCTGATTAAACAAACCAATAT
>NW_007607781.1:0-246 GCF_000523025.1 Cynoglossus semilaevis | reverse complement strand
GAAAAGTATATGAAACTGTTTTTTTTTTTACTTTCTGAGTTGATGTATGCTTTAGCTTTGAAGGGTACACACTATGCAAAATTGACTTTGTCAGGCATTCCGTACATGTTTTCATTCCTGAAATGTCTGACTGTTTTTAAGCGCTGGTTTAGACCACGTGCTTAGACAACTTGCTACAGTAGAAAATAAATAAATGTAACCCTCCAGTTGTCCTTCGCGTTTTGTACACACCCAGCGTCCTCGCAA
>NW_007607780.1:0-246 GCF_000523025.1 Cynoglossus semilaevis | reverse complement strand
ACTGATAACTTAGCCCCCGAGTGCATCTTAAACTAAATGACCCCTATCAGACAAACTTCAATGAGCTGTCTTTGGAAAACAATCAGCAGCGTGCTCCTCCCTGACCTTTAGCAACTCAGAAGACTCCGTCCAATCACAGAGTATTGACATTATCCACCACACACCATTTATAATGTCAGCAGCAGCAGCACGCCTCAAAGGTCCGCTGGAAAATACCAGAACAGGCCTGTTGTCTTAGGGTGGTGT
>NW_007607779.1:0-246 GCF_000523025.1 Cynoglossus semilaevis | reverse complement strand
CTGCAGTACTGCAGTACTGCAGTAGTACAGAGTTGATGAGAGGAGGCAAACAGACGCAGTACAACTATGTAGTACTGCTGCAGAGATGAGAGTACCGGCAGGTCACGGGGAATAGAGGCTGGGTCGTGTACTGCGTGTTAAAGTACTAGTTAGCTTTGTTAGCGTTAGCGTTAGCGTTAGCGGGTGAGGATTAAATGTGGGGTTTTATTTAGTCAACCATGTACTGTACTGTACTGTACCGTGCTG
>NW_007607778.1:0-246 GCF_000523025.1 Cynoglossus semilaevis | reverse complement strand
TAAAACCAATTTTCATTCATCCAAAAACAATTAACCACAAAAACACAAAAGGACCCTTTAATCCACAACTACCCAAAAAAGTTGTCTAAATACATTTTTAAAAAGTAATAAATAAGTGAATATAGTAATAAAGTTGCCAGTCTCTGATCGATTCTAAGACAGGAAAACATATGTTCTCTAACTCTTAACTACTCATATACAGAATGTGTGTCTGGGGGGGAGTTACAGGAAATAAATAAAAAAAAT
>NW_007607777.1:0-246 GCF_000523025.1 Cynoglossus semilaevis | reverse complement strand
TCCCCCCCTTTCTTTAGATTAGATATTTCCTCATTCCCCTTGTTTCCATCCTTTCTTGCTTTTAATATCCACAACACTTAAGTACTGTAGTGAACATTATTTACTTCTCTGTCTGAAAAAAAAATTTAATAATAATATTTAAAATGTCTTTAAAATTAAGATTCTCAATTTGCTCTTTTTGTTGTTGTTTATTTTCAAGTCACTTAACTCTAAATCTGCATTGAGAATAGCAATCTCTGTTTAGAA
>NW_007607776.1:0-246 GCF_000523025.1 Cynoglossus semilaevis | reverse complement strand
CCCACACTTTGAGAAGCACTGCACTAGAAGATCATTATACATCCTTACCTAATATTGATTTTTCTTGGTGGTGTGCCTTGTAAACTATGTGCTGTGGCTGAAAAAGGCAAGGAAAACATTGCTTAAACCACTGTATAGCCATAGAATGTGTGTGCATGACCTTTCTGCCTGTGTGGCCTGTGTTTATCTCTTTTAAAAATGTCAGGCACACAACAGAAGGGAGTCTCAGACAACAGCCACTGAGGT
>NW_007607775.1:0-246 GCF_000523025.1 Cynoglossus semilaevis | reverse complement strand
TTGGCAACCATTTTTTCATAGGTAGCCATCATTTAGCTATTTTATTTACAAATTTGGCCGTAACAGTATTTGACTTTTAATGTTATTAGATTTTATGAACTCATTCGTACACCGGTATGCAACTACAAGAAAACCAGTTAACCCAAAGTTGAGAAATGAAAAAGAGTTGAAACATCTTTGACCAAAGAGCTTGAAAACATATACCGTAGATTCTAAATGATTCTAATAAATAACCACCTTACGTCA
>NW_007607774.1:0-246 GCF_000523025.1 Cynoglossus semilaevis | reverse complement strand
TGCTGCTGCTGTTGTTGTTGCTGCTGTGTGGGCGATGGCCTTGAATCTAATGAACTCCGTGTCTGTCTGTCAACCTCATCTGTGTTTGCAGAGCAGAACACAAAACAGACCCCGCTAACGACACAGATAACAGAGAAATTGTGGATAAATCAGGAGGCTCCTGATGCCCTGTTCACTCTCATGTGTTTGGTCTGCTGCTGGTGTGGGCCACATGTCAGAAGTACAAGTTGGGTTTAAAAAAAAAAA
>NW_007607773.1:0-246 GCF_000523025.1 Cynoglossus semilaevis | reverse complement strand
TGTGGTTTTCCTAATGTCAAGATGAGTGAGGAAGAAGCGAGTTTCATTTCACCATCAACCATAGCTAAAGCCACACAAATTGTCGATTTCCCCTCATGTGTAGAAACACCAGGAAACTGGTGAAACAACAACATCAAACACCAGCCACAGCCTGAAGTGAGGACATGTGTTCATTGAATTATCCCTTATGAGAAACATCAATGCAATTTTTTCATCACAAATCAAACCACAGATTAGCTTACAGGA
>NW_007607772.1:0-246 GCF_000523025.1 Cynoglossus semilaevis | reverse complement strand
ATTATTATTATTATTATTATTCTCCTGTAATGCCTTCACATCCCACTAGGGGTCCCAGTGGCCCGTTTGATGGGACTTACACCAGCCTATATTTTCATCAAATTCCATTTCCAGTTTCTTGGAAATGTATTCACTCAAGTTTTTGCCAAATATAGAAAAAACTGTTCTGAACGTTGAAATACCGTCCATGCTCATATCTGTGGTGGTGGAGCTGCACTTACTCTGATGGACCATACTGCAGTGACT
>NW_007607771.1:0-246 GCF_000523025.1 Cynoglossus semilaevis | reverse complement strand
AAATTTTTAACATGGCCTTGGCACGCAGTCATGTACAGGAAAGAGGAGGCACCATCAAAAGAGGGCAATGACGCTAGGAAGGAAATACAAACACATAAATTATTCAAAGTGATTTTGCCTTTGCTAATTGACATTTTCACTGCAATCATTTTAACCTTCCTCTACTGAAGCCCATAGAGAAAATTAGGGTGATATGGGTTAAGTAGTCACGGGAGCTGCTGGTCTTCTTCTGTATCATTAAGTGAA
>NW_007607770.1:0-246 GCF_000523025.1 Cynoglossus semilaevis | reverse complement strand
CACACACACACAGTGAGTGCATGTTTGTACCCAGTAGTACTGTTACATCATATTCTCAAAGTCAACTGAGACCAACGTCAACATCTGCTCCACTTCGGCGCTCTCCTCCTCACCCACACAGCACTCAACAAGCAGACCTGTGCCTGCCTCACCCACCCTCTCCTCCATCACATCATCACCAACCATCTCTCCCCTGTCGGAGGACAGAAGCACAAACCCAGGGCCTCCTGTGTAGCTGCCCCCCCC
>NW_007607769.1:0-246 GCF_000523025.1 Cynoglossus semilaevis | reverse complement strand
ATACAGCTTCAAGAAACGTTCGAATTTCTAAGAATGAACCTTTAGGATTATTTATTTGAATTAACCAATAGAAAATCTAACCATAAAATACTGTATCTTGTTGTTCTAACATATAGCAGTGAAATCTCCCCCCCCCAGAATTGTTTGATCTACTGCATTGCAAATACAGAGTAGCCAAATTAGTGCGCAAAGTAAAGTAGTGTTAAAAGAATGCAAATTCATTGCAAAAAGAAAATTAGCATTTTT
>NW_007607768.1:0-246 GCF_000523025.1 Cynoglossus semilaevis | reverse complement strand
GATCAATGGTCAGGCAAACACCAACAGATTTTGTTCCTGGCCTTAGGGCACAGATTTCTCATGTCTCCATAAATCCTATTGAAAAATGATTGTCAATTACCCATGAGTCATGGCCCATTCTTGATCTCAAAAACTTTGACTTAACAAGACATGCTAAGAGTAGATATAACATGAAGTTATGGGCATGTCTTCATAATCAAAATTACCCCAGTTGTCGTACTATAACTCGGTTGCTGAACAAGCCAA
>NW_007607767.1:0-246 GCF_000523025.1 Cynoglossus semilaevis | reverse complement strand
ATCTCATTTGTACCACATTGACCCCCCGCCCCCCTCTTTCTCTTTCTTTACTCTTTGATGCCCCCTCCTCTGGTATCTGGTAAAGAAAACAGAGGTATTTAGAATTTACACACAAAACCTTTGACTGCACGCATTTAAAACAGCTTTTCTTTAACATAAATTATAATTTGATCAAACAAAGAAGTGAACCTTTAACTGTAACCAGAGTCAACGGACTAAAGTAAAAATATAAGGGAGTAGAACATT
>NW_007607766.1:0-246 GCF_000523025.1 Cynoglossus semilaevis | reverse complement strand
GTTTACTAAAACACACAAATACGCGGAGCGCCGACAACAACATCAACAACAAGAACACTGGACAATAAATATACACATGCACATCGAGTAAAAAAAAGGGGGGGAAGACGCCTTTCTTCTGGAAGAAACAGAATGATTTCAAGTCCATTTTAATATGATCCTACGGAGGGACGCCGTCGGATTGAGAAGAATGTGAAGTCAGGCTTTTACATACACCTCATTTGGGAATTTGGGAATAAAAAAAAA
>NW_007607765.1:0-246 GCF_000523025.1 Cynoglossus semilaevis | reverse complement strand
TTAGTTTGCCCATGCCTGATCTAGAGTGTCAAAAGGACTACTCATCTCTTAAAAGCTTTCTCTTAAGGAGCATTATTTGAAGACAGCATTTCAATTGACGGCAGTAGACATCCTTTATACATGTGGACACTGTGCTAACAATGCCTTCTCCAGACAGTGATTAGTCAGCATGTCCACCATGTGAGGAGAATCAAGCCTGCCTTGTGAAGAAATGTAAGTGGTTGGGAATGCTGTATTTTTTTTTTT
>NW_007607764.1:0-246 GCF_000523025.1 Cynoglossus semilaevis | reverse complement strand
GGGGGAGGAGGGGGGGCAGTAGGAGATAAGGAGACAGTGGGAGGAGTTGATTAGCAGAGATGACAGTCGCAGCAGCTGATTACAGCGCCACCACTCATTTCTGGACTCAAAGATTCAACAACATGAAGTCAAGTGTCTCCTGCCGACTCCCGGCTCAGTGTTTACTGAATCATTAACCTGAGCGCCCCACCTGGCCACACTGGGCCACTGCGTCCACTGTCTATGAACAGAAGGCGTCAGGAGTGT
>NW_007607763.1:0-246 GCF_000523025.1 Cynoglossus semilaevis | reverse complement strand
TCACAATATTCACGTCTCCGTGTTTCCGTATCTGAAATCGCGGGTTCTAAACGTGCACGCAGTCGCTCCCGTTCGCACCTAAACCAATCACAGCCTCTGTCTCCGCGCGTCGCTCCCCAGGTCTCAGTTCGTTACAGAGGGTAATTACGGTGGCGTGAGCGGACTCCCCAGTCAACACACAAATCTCATTAAATTCCACTAGCCTGCTAGCTCCTCAAGCTGGCGCTCTCTCTCTCTCTCTCTCTC
>NW_007607762.1:0-246 GCF_000523025.1 Cynoglossus semilaevis | reverse complement strand
GCCGATCAAGATGAATGTCCACTCTGAGTTGTGCTGTTTGCTAATTAAACGGACATACATAACGGAGCGTCTATATCTATTTCTGCACACGTCGGCAGCATCAAAAACAGTCACTTATCGCTGCGGAATTGATGGTGTTTGTGTTGCAAATTGGCCTTTGACGGTTCCCGTGCAGCGGCCGGCCCGTTCCCCCCGGAGCCTAATGGGGGTCCGCTGTAATAGTGCCCCTCAATCATCGACGTCAAT
>NW_007607761.1:0-246 GCF_000523025.1 Cynoglossus semilaevis | reverse complement strand
ATATGTTGTCTAAAGTTCTATTGCAGGATGTCCTTGGAAACTATTCCACTACACAGTTCTGTTCATAGTAAATGTTGATTTTAAAGGTTGATTCCATAATTTCTCTGCTATAAGAATGATATTTGTGTCTTTTACCACGAGTGGAACAATCCAACTCGTGTCCCATTTTCCTGATGAAACACAGATGTGACCAAAGACTTATCACTCCTCAGTATTAAAACAACACGAGGCCTGCTTTTTTTTTTT
>NW_007607760.1:0-246 GCF_000523025.1 Cynoglossus semilaevis | reverse complement strand
TGCTGTTTTGTGAGGAGCATTAAAACATATTTGTTGTTCAGAACAGAACTTTTTACATGGATGTTATCAGGACGAACTAAGTTAAAAAATGAACGGAGTCAGAGCGGCTCAAGAATTCAATTATTCTCTTCCTGTGTGGAGTCACAGCGTGGCTTTAATCCAGTCTGGATGAGCGTGGAGTGGAGTCTCTGCTGCAGCTGCTGTACAAGTTACACCATGATGACAACGACAACAACAACAACAACA
>NW_007607759.1:0-246 GCF_000523025.1 Cynoglossus semilaevis | reverse complement strand
GCAGACAGCGTGGAGCAAACCGGTCCGCGTGGGCCCAGTTTTAGTGAGAGATGTTTGCCACGGCGTTAACTATTAATAAGTTTAAGACAAAGTTTTCTAATACTTTAATTTTGACACAGAGCGCGGTATTACGGACGACTGAGGTCATTATTAATAATAATAATTCTTCAATCACCAATAATAATAATATTCATAAAAATGATAATAATACATTTACAATAATATTAATACTATTTTTACATTAAT
>NW_007607758.1:0-246 GCF_000523025.1 Cynoglossus semilaevis | reverse complement strand
GTCTAACGGACGACGACTGTGTGCAGGAAACTGGGAGGACCTGGTGAAGTTTCTGCAGATGGCTCGTAAAAAGGCCCGTGAGTCTTATGTGGAGACGGAGCTGATCTTTGCCCTGGCTAAGACCAACCGCCTCGCCGAGCTTGAAGAGTTCATCAACGGACCCAACAACGCCCACATTCAGCAGGTATGTCCCAGGAAGGACAGAGAAACAGACTCACACGTGTATTTCTCATAAATGTTCTTAAC
>NW_007607757.1:0-246 GCF_000523025.1 Cynoglossus semilaevis | reverse complement strand
CGTTACTTCCATAGTGAAGCGGTCAGAGTCGGGACTTACGTTGGCAGACGTTGGGGTCCCTCAGGTCCTTCTCTGGGTCCTGGTAGTAGAAGGGTTTACACTGGTCACACTTGTGACCGGCTGTGTTGTGGTGACAGTCGTCACAGACGCCGCCGCTGGTGTTTCCTGACGCCACGAACACGGCCATGTCGAAGTGACACGAGTCCGAGTGCTGGTTGCAGTTGCACTCTGAAAAACAACCCCAGC
>NW_007607756.1:0-246 GCF_000523025.1 Cynoglossus semilaevis | reverse complement strand
ATATTTGGCCCCCGGGCCTGAGTTTGGGACATTTGATATAAATCATGACCTATGTAAGTCAAACCGATAGCCACACAGAAGAAAAGTAGATACTTGGACACTGATGACTTCTGATTTTTTTTTCATGTTGACTAATCTGGCTAATAAAGTCAACAAGTCAATTACTGACATCATCACATTGACAGAGGAAGGACAACACAGACACATGTGTCCAATAACGATCCTGTAACTCTCTCATACATTACT
>NW_007607755.1:0-246 GCF_000523025.1 Cynoglossus semilaevis | reverse complement strand
GGGGGGGGGGGGGGGGGGGGTGTTCTGAAGATTTTCATCATGATCTTTTGAATGATTTTCCTTCTTTTTCCTTTTTTCTGCGTCCCACAGCAGACAGCGTTTAATGTTGAATTATTATCCAGTCCTGCCGCGTCTGAATCCACGGCCATGAATATGCAGTTCTGTCGTGTTCCGTTGGTATTTTTGCTGCCACGTCACAGAATATCATAAATCCTGTCCTCACCCTCACCTTCCTCCCACCCTCCC
>NW_007607754.1:0-246 GCF_000523025.1 Cynoglossus semilaevis | reverse complement strand
AAAAAAAAAGGCTAAAATATATTGTTTAAATGCCCCCATAAGAACGCATGGCTTTTAGGGCTGATGACATTAGTGGATTTGGCCATCCAGCTTCAAGTGGGTGGACTGAGATGTGATCATTTGTGACAGTGATAATAATGATAGAAAATCCCAGGCGTTGGTGTCAAATCCAATGAGACGTAAAAACACAAACTTTTAGTAGTTATGTGAGCACAACTTTTGGTGCAGGAGAGAAAATACTTGACA
>NW_007607753.1:0-246 GCF_000523025.1 Cynoglossus semilaevis | reverse complement strand
TCCAGAATAAAATCAATAAGACATTTTTCTTTTAAATACTCAGCTACAGTGTTTGACATGAGCACAGTCACCTGTTCTGCACTCTCTTCCTGGAGTTTCCTACATTTTTACGTATTTAAACTTTCCCTCCAGGATTATTATGACTATTATTTTTACTCGCATTTAAAAAAAGCTCAGCACACAGTTTATAATGATGAAGACCTGCCCTTATAACGTCTATCTTAGAACTTTTTGACTCACCCTTGT
>NW_007607752.1:0-246 GCF_000523025.1 Cynoglossus semilaevis | reverse complement strand
GGGGGGGTCAGAACATAGGAGAGGAGATGAGAAGAAACATTTAAAAAAGCAATTGAAAAAATTGTCCTGAACCGAAAAACACATAAGCCGTTGTAATCGTTGTCTGATGGTACCTGAACTAGTGACAACTGCAAGTTTGACACGACGACATCCTGTGAAAATCTGGCAGTTTGTGACTGTCATCGAGCTAGTCTGCTTCTCAAGCTAGCGTGTACAAACATTTTCTTATGCCAAACAAATATAATA
>NW_007607751.1:0-246 GCF_000523025.1 Cynoglossus semilaevis | reverse complement strand
ACAAAATGGGAGATAAATTAATTTACGAAAATGAGCGGTGCAGCTTGGGTGACCGTTGTCTGCACATGTGTGAGTGTATAGATAGAGATAATGAAACAAACTGAGGCAAAAAGAACCAGATCCAAGAGTTTTAGTGGGTAATATTTGGTATGTGTGTATGAGTACTTGTAAGTGTGTTTGGGTAGTTGAAAGTGTGTATTAGGTATAAGCAGAAGTGGAAAGAGTACTAAAAATGAAAAAAAAAAA
>NW_007607750.1:0-246 GCF_000523025.1 Cynoglossus semilaevis | reverse complement strand
AAAAAAAAATCTTCTAATTAAGAAATGCAATAAATTCCTGTGCAACAAATGAACAAAGTGGGCTCCGGGTCTCATTTGGTGAATTAACAAAGAGCTAAATAATACAGAAGTTAATTAAAAGCTGCTCCTGTGAGAGAATGATATTCTCAAATATCTGGGACAGATCAATAACGTTCAGATCAAAGAGGCTGTAAATCATGGCCAGTCTGACTGGAACACTTTGATTGGATGTGATGAGGTTCAGGA
>NW_007607749.1:0-246 GCF_000523025.1 Cynoglossus semilaevis | reverse complement strand
TGTGTGTGTGTGTTTTTCAGACACCGTCGCCTGGCTTTACTAAAGCAGGTCAGCATCCGAGACAACTGCTGCACACTCTGTTGTGACGTCATGGCTGACACAGAGCTGAGACCCTGTGGACACGGGTACGTGGACGTCTAATATTGTCCTCCGTGTTTGGACTCTGATAAAATCTCTGAACATTCAACAAAAAATGTTTGTTAGTCAGTAAAAGTTGCAGAAATGTTTTCTCTTCTTAAATTAAAT
>NW_007607748.1:0-246 GCF_000523025.1 Cynoglossus semilaevis | reverse complement strand
GTGGTTTTGAGTTTAGAAACTGCTAAATACTCCTTTCTACACCTGTCACCTGTCAACCAGTCTTTGTACAGCAGAGTGGACGTCTCACTGTGTTCACTTCGCTAGTCCAACACTGAAAAGCCTGTCATCAACTGTGGCTATTTCTGAAGAAAAACTGTGAAGTGAATGCCACGGAGACCAGAGTTCTTTTTTCTGGTATTGACACATGGGCTGCGGTTTCTCCTAATATTATATTAATAATAATAA
>NW_007607747.1:0-246 GCF_000523025.1 Cynoglossus semilaevis | reverse complement strand
TTTATTTTTTTAAACATTTAACTTTTTTTAAACATAATATATTTTGGAGGTGGACAGCACCACCAGACATTAGAGCTGACAGTCATCTGAACTGAAATAAATTACTTATTAAAGTGAAAAAACCAACCAAATTAAAGGTTTGACTTTAGCAAAAAAAATAAATAAAATATGACTATTTTTTGGCTCCACCTGCAGGTTGGGAGTCAGGTTAGTAAAAATACCAGTACAACAGTACAACAGTACAAC
>NW_007607746.1:0-246 GCF_000523025.1 Cynoglossus semilaevis | reverse complement strand
CCATAAATATACTTAAAGAGGCTCATGTCACCACATACTGTAGGTGTTGTTTATTATTATTTTGGATTATCCACAAAAATCTATTGTTGCGGACAAAGATGGAAAATGTAAAAAATAAATAAATAAGTAAAAATCAAAATTATGTCCTCAGTTTTAATCATGTCTTTGTATCAAATCTGTTCAGGCTGTTTTGACTAAACTCTTACAGTGCTGTGTTTGGTCTCTCTGGTAGTACTGACTCAGCTT
>NW_007607745.1:0-246 GCF_000523025.1 Cynoglossus semilaevis | reverse complement strand
AACCTCTAAGGGACGAGATCTTAAACACTGTAAATCATGTCACGCGCCAATCGTCTGGGATTTTTCCACAAAATACGTTAGGGCAATGTCAAACAAAATGTCCAAAAGGTAAGTGAAAAGAATACAGTGCTGTTTTGGTTTCAATTTACTCACAAAGCTGATACATTTGCAGGAATTGAAGACAGACGTTCAACAGCTCTTTTAGTTTTTATTGGCAAATGCTGCCACCTAGTGGAGTAGTATTTA
>NW_007607744.1:0-246 GCF_000523025.1 Cynoglossus semilaevis | reverse complement strand
GACGTGTGTGTGTGAGTGAGTGTGTGTTGGTGTGTGACCTGGAGAAACTATATCTCATTGTTTTACTGCTCTGATTAGAATTAGCCTGCAGTCTGTGTACAGTATATGGTGGTACGAAGAGTAATTCATCATTTTCTGTCAGATTATTCACTGCTAACTCCAGATCTTTTCCAGATTTTTAGGGGTTTTAGCTCACTGCTAACTGGATTTTGATTACGTTCTACCCTTGTCTGTAGCTGTTTTTTT
>NW_007607743.1:0-246 GCF_000523025.1 Cynoglossus semilaevis | reverse complement strand
AAGAAGAATAAGAATACTTATGTTAAAATGAACACGTGAATCCCACTCACCTCCAAACAAGTACAGGGCTCCTGTGGAGGACAGATACACCCCAGCAGAACCTGTTCTGGGAGGCGTGTATTGGTTACCGTCACTTACACGCCACCATTGGCCCACACTGTTGTCATCATTGAGCCCTAGTTGACAGCTGTGACCCAAGAAGCCTGGGTTACACAGGCAGCGCTCTCCTTTCTGAACAAAATCATA
>NW_007607742.1:0-246 GCF_000523025.1 Cynoglossus semilaevis | reverse complement strand
TTTTTTTTTTTTTTTTGGTTCCACCGGGATGTGTCCCAGGACTTTGTTACATTTTTAGAAAATCATCGTAAAAGTGACGATGATGTTTAGTGATGTTGATTCATTGGATTTCTAGTTAGTTAGTGAGTTGATTAGTAGTTGATTTGTTAACAGTTAGCTGGATTGCCCTTAGCTCATCATTGTGACTTTGGTGATCGGTTTATTTAAGGATTTCTCGACTCCGTCGGGAGTTCCTTCGTGAAATTA
>NW_007607741.1:0-246 GCF_000523025.1 Cynoglossus semilaevis | reverse complement strand
CAGGGTATTGCAAGAAATAACCTGTATGTACTGGTTAACGAGATTTGTTTGCCATATTTCACGCCCTACGATGCCTCCTAAAGGTTCCATAAACGGTTGATATATACGTAAATAATATAATAACTATCACGTCTCTACTTCGCAGTTTTTCGCCTATCGTGGGCAGTCGTAAAACGTAACCTTTGCGATAAACGAGGGGCCACTGTAATCTTTTTTTTATTACCTCTGGTACTTTCATATGAGACT
>NW_007607740.1:0-246 GCF_000523025.1 Cynoglossus semilaevis | reverse complement strand
TTTTTAGGTAGTGTGTTTTTAGGAGAAATTAAACATGACTACATATTTCTGCCTTGACGTCTGGATAAACAAGCCAATTTTGTTTTTACTTTCAGCTAGCTTTTCACTTAGCAGCTGTTCTCACATTATCACATTTTAATATAAAACACTGTAGCATACAGTACAAGTAACACAAAATTGTATTGTGACTAATTTTTAAGGACAAGTATAAATTATTTAAGGAATATTTTGTTTCTGTTTCCTGTT
>NW_007607739.1:0-246 GCF_000523025.1 Cynoglossus semilaevis | reverse complement strand
AATGGGTGAGGATGACCTGTCTTGTGGGTCATGGAAACACAGCTGGAATTAATATTGTGACATTGAAACCTTTACAACTTGATGCCGTGATACGTGTTGATATGACTAGTTTTTACTGTTAGCACTGGGTCACATCTGGTTTGAATGTTGGCAGTTAGCTGTTAGCAAGAAAGCTAGCAATGGATGAGAAATCTAATATTGTATATAGCAAGCATCGTCTCCTATTGGACAACCTGTCACTCACAT
>NW_007607738.1:0-246 GCF_000523025.1 Cynoglossus semilaevis | reverse complement strand
AAAAAAAAAAAGATTTGATAATAAAAAACACACGCGTCATTCATCATCCAGAACCAGTTTTTACTGAGTGGCAAGACATAAGAAGTGCAGACCTGCCTCAGTAATAAAGCAGTGATTTATAACACACTTACATACAGAGGTAAACCTTCGTACTGATTTTTGTTTTCGTCGATGAATCAATGGCTTTAGGCGACACATGGAAGAATGATACATATACGTTAGACGCTCACACACATTGTTGGGTTG
>NW_007607737.1:0-246 GCF_000523025.1 Cynoglossus semilaevis | reverse complement strand
AAAAAAAAAAATTTTAAACACACACACACTTCTCTCCGTGCAGTGCCGACGAGAGGTTTGACGCCACGTTTCACACTAACGTGCTGGTGAATTCTTCAGGATTCTGTCAGTACATCCCACCAGGTGATTCACTCACTGTGCTAAATATATACCCTACTGTACAGCATAAACCTTTTTAATTGCCTCGTTAATCACATTAATTACATGTAAGGTGCAGTTTGTTCATTTGCCAAGATGAAGACTAGA
>NW_007607736.1:0-246 GCF_000523025.1 Cynoglossus semilaevis | reverse complement strand
AGCTGTGGGCTAAAAATGTGTCTGTGGAAGTTCTCAGTCAACCGACCAGTTGTCCAGCTGACCTCGATGTAACTGCGACCCGCCAGGAGGGGGAGCTGCAGTTGAAGAGACAACACAGAGCGTGAGTGAGACTTTGTGGTTTTGGTGGAAATCGTGCGGATTAAAAGTTTGAGTTTGTGCTCCATACCACCACCTAGAGGTGGGTTAGTTAATTAGCATTGGTTGAGGAGCGAGGACTAATACTAC
>NW_007607735.1:0-246 GCF_000523025.1 Cynoglossus semilaevis | reverse complement strand
ATAAAACGATCTGAAAAAAAAAAACAGTAGGAAAAAAAAGTATAGGGAAAATACAGCAGGAGGCTAATGAGGAAAACTGAAAAAAAAAAATAATTTACACACTTCTTTGTTCTTTTCTTTAGTGTTAGGATTTATAATGTATTTTTTCAGTCTGCTGCGGCAAAACTGAAGAGAGATTGTGACCATATATATATTTTAGTATAACTGCAGCCGTGTTGTGATCAAAAGTTGCATATTTAATTAAGA
>NW_007607734.1:0-246 GCF_000523025.1 Cynoglossus semilaevis | reverse complement strand
ACGACTCATTCATTTTACTGTTCGAGATTAGAACAAAGATCTGAACAAAGGCAGTGTAGCCACGACCTCAGAAGCTGCCAATGTCTTGCTCTGTCGCTCTACTCTCTCTAACATGAAGTCAAACTTCGAAAACATTTAAAAAGGAAATTGTTAATGTAACTCATGTTAATGTAATTCATGTATAGTGAAATAGACAGGTTCCAGTGGAAGGAAGGAAGAGCAGTGTGGATAAAATATATTCATGTG
>NW_007607733.1:0-246 GCF_000523025.1 Cynoglossus semilaevis | reverse complement strand
TGTCCATAGTTGGTCCTTGTTTTTGTTAGCCTGGCGTGCTAAAAATAGGACAGTCACAATAACATTAATTCAGGCAATTAACTGAACATGTCGATGTCTACACAAATACTTCTAAAATGGTTGGCATCATTTGGTGCATGTGTTCATTTCAAACCCATATATAAACAAAGAGAATGCACAAAAATAGCACAAAAACAGCCATCTGTTCAACCTGCCGCATTTTCACCTGGTGACAACACATTCCGT
>NW_007607732.1:0-246 GCF_000523025.1 Cynoglossus semilaevis | reverse complement strand
ATATATATATACATATATATTATATATCTATATGCTAATTTGCTTAAGTTAACTATACGTTCAACATTGATTTCAGTCAAGCTCAGCTTAGCTCAGAGTGATTTGGAACAGGACGGTGGGAAAGTAAAAACACAAGATGGTGAGTGAGTCGGTTGCCACGGCAACAGTGTTTCTTGCTGGAGGTACCGCAGATTGCTATAAAAGCTCTGGAAAGTAGTAACCTCTACACGGGCGACAGCGTGTACA
>NW_007607731.1:0-246 GCF_000523025.1 Cynoglossus semilaevis | reverse complement strand
AGACACAATTTGTCATTAACAGACATAAAAACCCAGTCTGGACGTGTCTCGTCCTCAAATCAAAGACAGTTAATATGGCAGTTGTGTAAAGGTCAGAAAAGAGGGCTATTAGCTAGCTAGAAGTATTAGCTAAAAGGACCGACAGGTAGTTTAAAAAGTTAGATTTAAAGTCAGCCTCTAAAGTCTCTTAAAGACAAAAACTGATAAAGTAAACACAGAAGAGGGATACAATAAGTCATTACACAC
>NW_007607730.1:0-247 GCF_000523025.1 Cynoglossus semilaevis | reverse complement strand
TTAATGACAACATCCTGATCCGTCAGCTTTGGAGAAGCTGGGGAAGCAGTCGGACCAATTAACAGGAACAGGAAATGCTTTAGCCATGACATACTGTAGTACTTTGACCCTTCATTAACACTTCATCAAAGCCACAGACATCACAGGGTCTAAAAGAGAAGTGTATTGTTTGATTGTAAAGAAGTGTGTGGATACTGAGTTTTGACCAAAGGAATGAGAAGGAAAGGAAGAAAAAAGAAAAAGAAAA
>NW_007607729.1:0-247 GCF_000523025.1 Cynoglossus semilaevis | reverse complement strand
TCTCTCTGTTTTGTCCTTCCTTGGACTTGCTCAGTCACTGCAGTGCAGTCCTGCCAGATCCACTCACCTCCATCACAGGTGCAACAAAACCGCAGAACTTCGAGTCTCTCTTCCAGCGATCGTGCGATTGCGATCTCTTTCTCTCCGACATTCTATTAGTAGAACTTTTACTTCCTCTCCCTGCTTCTGTTTGCCCTCTCTGTTGTCTCGCCCTACAGAAAACGCTGCTCACCCCTTATCTACTTGT
>NW_007607728.1:0-247 GCF_000523025.1 Cynoglossus semilaevis | reverse complement strand
ATATATATATCTATATATATATGAGTCAGTTTGAAATGTAAAATGAACAATAGGTAATAATGTTAATAATAACAAAAACAATAATAGAAAATGATAATAACATGGGCTGTTTAAAATTACATTTTTTAAATCAATTAACTTTAATCACATTTTATTAAAATCTTACAATTTCCCCTTTATTGTTTATTTATATAAATAATTACATTACTTGGTCACAAATCACAAATGCTTTTCTTTATGATTCATT
>NW_007607727.1:0-247 GCF_000523025.1 Cynoglossus semilaevis | reverse complement strand
GGGAGGGAGGGAGGGAGCAGCAAACAGCTGATGGACTACAGCACAGAGTTAGGAGCCAGAGCATCAGGTCAAAGGTCAGAAAAACCCAAGTCGAGGGCTTTTTAATACTTAAAAAAGTTATTAATTTACTGACATTAGTTCAGGTTTTTACACAAAGAAAATGTGGTTGAATGGAAAACAGTACATTATATATATATTTAAGATACATTTTTAAAAAGTATTTTAATTTTATAGTTTATTTAAATTA
>NW_007607726.1:0-247 GCF_000523025.1 Cynoglossus semilaevis | reverse complement strand
GCGTCTATGAAGTTAGCAAAAAACAACCAAGTTAGCAAAAAAACACCAACAATGACGTGAGCTTAGGGTTATCCGACAACAGCAGCAGAATTTATGACATGCTTCATATGAAAAAGAATCCAAAAAATTGTGTGTTCTGCGCTGTATTGTAATGCTATATGAACAAACGTCCATTTGATATCCAAACTTTACAAATAAAAAAATGTATTTAATCTCCTTTACAGAACTAAAGTCAAATATTTAAACA
>NW_007607725.1:0-247 GCF_000523025.1 Cynoglossus semilaevis | reverse complement strand
TGGCTATCGCTAAGCTAACCTTTTTTTTCTGTATATATTTTTTCCATGATATTTTATGTACTTTTTTAGCATTAGTGGTTATCCTTTAGCTTTCTACACCATGACATTTATAAGTACTGTTTTATTCAGTTAAATCTCCAGGGCTACACTTTTCTTTACTTAAAAGAGTTTTTTTTTTTTCGATCGCCAGTTCTGGCTTAAACAGATTTAAAATTTTTACTGTTTTTACTGTTAGACATTTTGAACC
>NW_007607724.1:0-247 GCF_000523025.1 Cynoglossus semilaevis | reverse complement strand
GGCAAAAAGTAATTGCTATCGTATCAAATCGTAACTCTGGAATCTCCCGTCTCTAATCTTCAGGTGTTCAGGCACCGACTTCCTAATGAAACAAAAGAAACCAAATCTTGGAGACACACCGTGAGGTTTTCATCCACTTCCAAAGAAAAGTTTACAATACCATCATCAAAGTTAACGTAGTAATAATAGCAGCTCTTTCCGCACTTGGATTTAGCACATACAGCAGGAAGTAAAACTAAAAAAAAAA
>NW_007607723.1:0-247 GCF_000523025.1 Cynoglossus semilaevis | reverse complement strand
CTGAGACCATGTCAGCGTTCCTCTCTCCTCAGCCAACAGCCCACTTTTCTATGGGTTAATTGAAACTCTGTTTCAATGAGAAACAGAGTTGGTTAGGAATTACAGTGTTTTAAAAAACATTAATCAAACACTTCAGTCCTATTCCCAGCCACTGCCGCTGTCTTAGGACATAGTTAATAGTTATGGTGGTAAAAATGCTCTACTTTTGTAAGAGAAGTACTTCTCTTTATATATATATATATATATA
>NW_007607722.1:0-247 GCF_000523025.1 Cynoglossus semilaevis | reverse complement strand
TCATGACCCCGTGACCTTTCAGCAGTCAATGTTAATACTGGTCAGCAGGTCCTCCAGGATCTCAAGCTTCTGATTGGCCTCCTCAATTTCACTGTATGTTTGCACATTGCCAGCGATGTGGTAACGGATCTCATCCACCAGGGGGACGGAGTCCGTCTCGTGCCGATCCTCGAGCGACGCAGCGTCCTCTACGATTATCTCTACAAACTCAGGCTGCTTCACCAGCTGTGAACACACACACACACAC
>NW_007607721.1:0-247 GCF_000523025.1 Cynoglossus semilaevis | reverse complement strand
GACAATCCTCGGATCTCCTCTGGCGCTGGCGGGCTCTACGTGCCCGTCATCAACATGCTGCTGCTGACTCTCCCAGGCACCGCCACCACCTACTACGGAGAGGAGATCGGCATGAGGAACATCAACCTCACCGACACTGGGAGCCTGGATCCTGCTGGACGATACAACACAGTCAGTTTTGTGCTCTCTCTCTCTCTCACGTTGTTGTTGCTGAAGCGTTGACCTCCATGACCTCCCTGACCTCCCT
>NW_007607720.1:0-247 GCF_000523025.1 Cynoglossus semilaevis | reverse complement strand
GTAAATGAACTGAGCTATAGCAGGATGCTGGGTTTAAATGTTTAACATCTAACTGTTAGATCGAATAAAAAACTTTTGGTGGACCCCACTGCCAAGGGCTGTATGTTTCAAATCCTATTTATTCCGTGTCTGGGCAAAAGTGTGATTTTAATCACAGATCATTTAAAAAACTGAACATAATCAGTATTTATTTTCACTCCTTAAACTCAGACTGATGGAGATATAAACAGGTCCAACACATACAGAT
>NW_007607719.1:0-247 GCF_000523025.1 Cynoglossus semilaevis | reverse complement strand
ATGCAAATGTGAAATAACAAGGACAGATATGCTTCACCTACCAGATGTTGCAATTTGGACATGTTCTATTCTGCGGACAGTGCTTTTCTGGGGTGGAGGAGGAGAGCCACAGGGTGCTGGAGGTGAGGGAGGCGCAGCAGGAAGCTGAGGGTATCTGGCCTGGGGAGGCTCCTCACTCTCTGGTTGCTAGTTAGAATAGTTAATAGTGAGTTTATTAGTATTGAAAAATAATGACTGTTTAGTTTCT
>NW_007607718.1:0-247 GCF_000523025.1 Cynoglossus semilaevis | reverse complement strand
CTGCCAGTGAACACAGTGACTGGAGGAACCGATGACACAACGTCAACGCCAACAGGTACCGTAGGAGCCGGCTACGTCAGCAGACCGACGGCTGTCTCGACGGCGCCCCCTCTCACTACATCTCATTTGACATGTTGAAGCAGCGGCTCCTTAAAAGTGCATCTGTCGGTAACTTGGAACTAATAGAGCAGAGTCTAACTTCAGGAGATCAGCCGAGCGGCGAGACAAGCTGCGGCGGCGGCGGCGG
>NW_007607717.1:0-247 GCF_000523025.1 Cynoglossus semilaevis | reverse complement strand
TGTGTGTGTGTGTGTTAGAGAGTCAGAGGGCTTGAATGTCCCTGCTGCCTCTGAGTGCTGACTCTTTGGTTCTAAAGGTGGGGGAGGGTGGAGGGAGGATCGTGTCCTGAATGCTAGCAGCGCTAATGCACCAACACGGACTCTGTTTATTCACTGAAGGTGCAGAACCGCGGGTTTAGAACCGTCCTGACCGCAAAGAAATGGACATTTAGAACCATGTCATGTGACCTTTAACTTTTACTGGACT
>NW_007607716.1:0-247 GCF_000523025.1 Cynoglossus semilaevis | reverse complement strand
GGACACCATCATCAAACATGCCTGTTGTTTAAAGACCTACAGCAACTCCGTCGTTCTTGTCTTGGTTCCAGGTTCCTTGGCCAGTAAGATCAGACGGAGAGACACTCTGAATATTAAACTGGGGAACAGACCCAGCAAGAAGGAGCTGGAGGAGAAGAACATTCTGCCCAGGAGCTCGGAGACAGAGAGACACGAGCTGAGGCAGCAGATCGGCTCCAAACTAGTCAGGTACACACACACACACACA
>NW_007607715.1:0-247 GCF_000523025.1 Cynoglossus semilaevis | reverse complement strand
AAAAATGTTAAACAAAAGATAACCAAAAGCAGGCAAAGGTTTTCTTACCCACTGTTAAAGGTTAGCAAATATAAGCTTTAAAAGTAGCCATAAGGTGACTGTGCTAAATATATATAACTGAAAGTAAGCCAAAGGAACATAATTCTTTTTTAAATTAGCCAAAAATAATATTAATAGTAATAATAACAATAGTAATAATGTATGTATGTGTGTAAATGTGTCAAAGTTGGTGAAAGGAGAATGAACC
>NW_007607714.1:0-247 GCF_000523025.1 Cynoglossus semilaevis | reverse complement strand
GCAGGAAAACACATTTGGAAATGAGAGTGAGGCTAGCAAAGATTTTCGAAGAGTTTAAGTACCTCCAGTCAACCATACAAAAACTGGACAGTATCAAGATTATTTAAGATAAACAATAAAGATTTAAAGGAAGACAAAAACACTCAGTATCTAAAGTTCAGAAGCAGCCAGGTGCACTTGCTGAGGTTTCTTCAAGTCCTAATTAAGAAGCTAAGAGGCTTCTTAGTCTTTCACAGGACGTCGACTT
>NW_007607713.1:0-247 GCF_000523025.1 Cynoglossus semilaevis | reverse complement strand
AAAAGAAGAAGAAGAAAGAGGATTTATAACATGTCCAAAATTTATGCCTTATGTTTCTGACAGGAATCATATGGCCCTATAAATAAGGCAAGAGGAGACTATCCTTAAAGTTCTGCTCTTTGCAGACTAAGGCTGTGGAATGAATTGATTATTACAGAAAAAGACCACAAAAACACTAAACAGCTATTTAAATTATTTTTGACCCAAAAAAACATTCTGAACATGAAGTGTTTGTGTCATTTTTTTT
>NW_007607712.1:0-247 GCF_000523025.1 Cynoglossus semilaevis | reverse complement strand
AAATCTTTTCTCTAAATATCTGCTCCACAATTCAATTGCATCGACACTTTTGTCCGAACATGTACTGCACTCGAGTCGTGTTACACTGAACATAAAAACTGAATTAAAAACTCATTTCTTCACATTTGTGAAACAGAATACTCTTACTTATTCACAAATTCATACTGTAAAATATATGCTAAATTTGACTCATTTTTTTGGCCTGTGATACAAGAGAGCCAAAGTAGAAAAGGCAAGAAAAAAAAAA
>NW_007607711.1:0-247 GCF_000523025.1 Cynoglossus semilaevis | reverse complement strand
TTTTGGCTGAAGCTGCTGTTTTTTGTTGTTGTTTTTATAATTAAATTAATAGTTTTTTATAGTGCAGCAGTTGCCAAGATTTTTTTTTTAAAATCAAGTTTATCTTCTTCCATCAATGCACCAGCACAATGGAGGAATACAATTATTAATTCAGTACAAGACGGAGTTTTAATGTCTTTTCTGCTCTGTAGGATTATTCAATATTGAAAAAAAAAAGGTCTTTGAGAGTCAGGGACATGTAGTCAGA
>NW_007607710.1:0-247 GCF_000523025.1 Cynoglossus semilaevis | reverse complement strand
ATATTTACAATTTTCACCGATATTTTCTATGACATTGTCCGCATTTGTTATTATTTGTTATTTACAACAAACCACACTCGTTACTTCTCACCAATGTTCTTTGCATTTAATGAAATGAATCCGTTTTTTCATTCAGTATAAGAAACAGGCTTTGATTTTATGACGTCACTACAACGTCTGCCAAAATATTTTTACGGCTACGTGGCTAACCGGCTAAACGGGCCGCCAGTTGCACTCATGAAAGCGA
>NW_007607709.1:0-247 GCF_000523025.1 Cynoglossus semilaevis | reverse complement strand
AAGCAGCAAATCAAGTAAGAGTTCAGTTCTTGTTCTGCAACACACCAAACATCCAACTGAGCTGAACTATTCATGTCATGTGACCACAGACCAGAAGAGAGTTCGTGATGGAGTCCACTAGACATTGTTGTCCATTAATGTTAGCAATTCAATTATTCACATCCTACTGGGTAAAAATACAGAAATGCATATTGTAATGAGTGATATGTTATGAAAACATATTAAAGTTGTTAAGTGGCCTGTGTTT
>NW_007607708.1:0-247 GCF_000523025.1 Cynoglossus semilaevis | reverse complement strand
TCCACCAACTCTGTGAAGCTACATTTTCTTTGACAATGTTGTATATTTCTCTTCACATTTTTACATATTAATACTTTAATTACTTGGATTATCCATGAATGAAAACAGATCTGAAACGACATAAATCTACCAGCTGTTACTTTGTCCCTCTGTGCCAACAGTTTACAGAAAACAGTCATGATGATTGGATTGATTGGAAATCTGGATTAATCATGATCAGTTACTGTCACGGTTTTAATGCTTAGCT
>NW_007607707.1:0-247 GCF_000523025.1 Cynoglossus semilaevis | reverse complement strand
TTTTTTTTTAGTAGGGGGCCCAGCGGAGAAAGTTTGGGAACCACTGATTTACAAATTAAAAACTAATTGATTTATATCCATTCTTTCAAGGTTAAGTTCATGCCATGTTTTCTCCATTCTCTGGTTAGGGTTTTATCCACTTTTTTAAAAAACTGTTTGTTCATGCTTTCCAAAGACGTTTAATAAATATATAAAATATATGTTGTAGATAGTGTTACAGCCTTTGAGTACCAAGAAATCGAATAGC
>NW_007607706.1:0-247 GCF_000523025.1 Cynoglossus semilaevis | reverse complement strand
ATGTATTACACATACATCACGTCGTATTTGTTGACTTTGTTAACCAGGTACCTATTTCTAATGACTTTTCCAGCTGATCCCTCTGCTTGGATTCATATCATTTGCAGCCACGGGAGCCGTCTCTGCTTCGCTCTACTTCCTCTTTACTAAAAGTGATGTCATGTGAGTTTCCTTGGAATTTAATTTCTGTTTGCTTTGTCATCACACATCTGCAAGATGCTGGTTAGTTGTAATGTTAGTATATCAT
>NW_007607705.1:0-247 GCF_000523025.1 Cynoglossus semilaevis | reverse complement strand
TCACAAATGACATTGATAACAAAACAATAAGTGAACTGTTAGTCAATGACATAAGCAGTCATTTGCCAGTGTTTATAATTTATGACATCAAGTCAATCAAGCAAACAATACACAGACGAGTAAGGACAGAAGAATCCATGTACACACTAAAAATGATTTTTTGGGGTATAAATGGCATATAATATAGAGAGAAAAATATGTTGAGCTTGCATATAATGGGTTTTTAAGAATATGTTCCTTGTTATAT
>NW_007607704.1:0-247 GCF_000523025.1 Cynoglossus semilaevis | reverse complement strand
TCTGCCTTGCACTTTTACTGCGTGGCCGGTTGATTTTGTCATCTTGCACGGTCCGATTCACCTTGGTTGTGTCCACGTTCTCTTGTGGGATATCTGGAGTGGAACCACCCGAGCTTCCTTGTGAGTCTTTCTCGTCCTGCAACCTGTAATCACAGACAGAAACTAAAGCATTTGTTAGTGCTGACCAATATGCAGGTGTGTAATTGGGTGGTTTTAGGTCTCTGTCCTCCTGTGCTTGCCTTTGGAG
>NW_007607703.1:0-247 GCF_000523025.1 Cynoglossus semilaevis | reverse complement strand
CACTTGGTCCCGACTTTTCAATATTCCCCGATGGAAACTCTGACGTCGTCAAGTTGTCGGTTTGACATCATGGAAATTTACAAGCGACGCCGTGGAAGGTCAAAGGTCATGACCTTTTGTTACTCCTCCGGTCGTTCACCTGCGTCTTTATTTGACCTTTTTAAAAAAACCAACAGCGCTCTACGATGACGACGGGTTTTCGGATTCGGAATTCGTCCACATATATTTTTAAAAATTTTTTTTTTTT
>NW_007607702.1:0-247 GCF_000523025.1 Cynoglossus semilaevis | reverse complement strand
TTCTTATCTTACACTGCAAATGTGCACATGGTGTCAATAAAACAACGTTAATTCAGTGAATAAAACAAGGAAAACGTCAGATTATGGCCTGTAAATGTTGCAGTTTTCAACTCAATGATTTTTACAACGACAATTTTTTACTGATGTGGTAAATTAAACCAGAAAAGCCAAACGTTTCCTGGAGTTTTAGCCCTAGAGTAGGAAAATGGTAGCACCCACATCTTCCATTAGGAGGTTGTGCTCTTGA
>NW_007607701.1:0-247 GCF_000523025.1 Cynoglossus semilaevis | reverse complement strand
AAAAAAAAAAAAATTAACGTTGAGTTGGCGGTTTATACTACAAACACAAAGGATAAACCACAAGATGTACACACCTGGCTGTAAGGGCAGTGGCTGCAGTTGCATGTCTTGGCTGCAGCATCAATGTTATGTGGCTCCAAACACCTCCATGACTTTAGCTGCTGCTTTAGCTGTTCATTTTCCACCACCAACAGCTCCAGCTGCTTCTCCAGGTCTGTTGCCCCCTACAGGATCAGAGGATTATAAC
>NW_007607700.1:0-247 GCF_000523025.1 Cynoglossus semilaevis | reverse complement strand
CACAGCAGGGTTAGAGAGCAGTGTCCAAAAGAACATGGTGGAGTGAGTGAAGGAAGAACTTTAATGGAACTACAAACAGCCCTTACATTAACCTGATCCATGAACTACATCAGAGACAGTGAGGCCAGAGCTGGGTCTCTACATCAGAGACGGAACTCACAGATGAACCTCCCAAACTCCCAAATCAGTCTGAACAAAGACGGCACTGAAGCAGGAAGAAGATCTGATCGTTTGAAGAGTCAGGACA
>NW_007607699.1:0-247 GCF_000523025.1 Cynoglossus semilaevis | reverse complement strand
CAGCAGCAGCAGCAGCAGCATCTGCTCTCACTGTATAATTCACTTTGATATCCTGTTTATTTTTGCAGGAATAGAGATAAAGGCAGACACGGGTTTAAAATATTTGAAATTTACTTTCAAATAACTGACAGTTATTTGCCGTGAAGCAGCATCACCGTACTTGATGGTCAAGGCTTTGAGCTTCTAGGTAGTTTTGACGACTTTGTTTTTCTGCGACACACATTTTTATCAATTTACAATTAAACTC
>NW_007607698.1:0-247 GCF_000523025.1 Cynoglossus semilaevis | reverse complement strand
CTTATAGTCCGGAAAATACGGTACTACTTTCAAATGGCCTCATTTGAACTCCAGGCAACCCAACATGGCGTGGGGACCCAGAGGTTGAAAAACACTGCACATGTCATGGTAAAAAGGGGAAAAGTCTGATTACATTTGTATTTGTTTTTTGTTTTACCTTTATCTTATTTATCGTTTATTTATTTTATCTGAATTTGAAGTATCGTCGAATTGACAGGAAGTCAAAGTCAAGTAACGATAAGTGTGT
>NW_007607697.1:0-247 GCF_000523025.1 Cynoglossus semilaevis | reverse complement strand
ATGAGCTAAAATCCTTAGTTTTACTTTGGTTCTGAACATTCTTTGGGGCAGAACACTGACTGAATTGTAAAGACGTTTCAATAAAAGGCAAACATTAAGTCTTAACAAGAATTTCCAATTTATTAAGAGAAAATAATGAAGCAAGAAAAAAAACAACCCAACACCCGAACACACCATAAATATGACAACAGTAGGTGCTAAGAAAAAACACGAGTATGTCACTACTGATTGGAGCCTTTCTCTAATC
>NW_007607696.1:0-247 GCF_000523025.1 Cynoglossus semilaevis | reverse complement strand
GCTCATAATATTAACAGAATGAAGGCACAGGCCTGAGATTCACGTGAATTCATTGTAAATTTGATATGTAATGTCACAAATACAATATAAATTAATGTTTAATGAAGTCAAATATTGGAGAAATTGAATGTAATTAACTAAATATCTCCAATATCTGACTTGAACATTCACAGACAAAATACAGTGAGAACTTGAATGTGTTATTGTACACAATACTGGTTAAAAAACAGAAAATATTTAGTTCAAT
>NW_007607695.1:0-247 GCF_000523025.1 Cynoglossus semilaevis | reverse complement strand
CCGACTCCGTGCTCCAGTCTGACGTCCCAGCGTATCGATCGTTTGCTGTGGTTTATTTTTAAAGGCGCCACAGATTGACTGTGCTGCCAGTTGGCTGCGTACCTCTGTTTCGACCACAGATCATCTGTGCTAATTAAAACTTTTGCGTCTCCTTCTCTGTTTCTCTGTGCAGTTATACGACGGTGACAGAGGCCAATCAACAGCTAATTACTTCAGACTAAAGCTGGTGGGGTTTTCTTTTTTTTTT
>NW_007607694.1:0-247 GCF_000523025.1 Cynoglossus semilaevis | reverse complement strand
TTCAAATACATCTGAGCATATCAATTAGCCGATAACACAGAAACACAAATACTGCTGGTCCCGTGACTGATGTCCTGTTTCATTTTGACTCCCTGAGGTAATTACCAAACAATAATAAAGTCTAATAATATCTGGTCCCAGACGTCTTTAATTGACTGTGTGTTTCTGTCTTTACGTCCAGACAGCACGGACTAGTAGAAGACAAAGAGCTTCTGACCTAGACGGAGTCAACATTCAAATTCAAACC
>NW_007607693.1:0-247 GCF_000523025.1 Cynoglossus semilaevis | reverse complement strand
TATATAAATGTATTCATTTATTCTTATTACATAAAATAAAGAACATCAGATAAATTGCCAGCTCACGAAACACAAAGTCACTCACTTCTCTTTTTGGACTGCACCTGCACTGGCTTCTCTTCTTCGTGGAATGAGTGCCACAGCGACTGGTCAACAGATCCCACAATCTCCTTTGTTGACACAGATACCTGGGTAACCGGAGCAGTGACGACATCAGCCAGTGATGGTAGCAAACCTGGGATATGGA
>NW_007607692.1:0-247 GCF_000523025.1 Cynoglossus semilaevis | reverse complement strand
CCTGGAAAACATTTAGTTATGTTTTGTTAATTATTTTTTGACTAACGTGGCTTTACCTCTGATTAGACCAAATGTTATACATTGGTCTAGTACATGGAACAGTTTAACAAACCTGTATAGATCCTACTTTCAGCCCTCTGGTTTTTTGCATATAAAAATACTAGCTGCTGTAATTCTGGTGTGATTTCCACAGCACGTGTTGTTGAATTCTGGTAAAGATGTATTGATTTCCTCCAGTATTTTTCTC
>NW_007607691.1:0-247 GCF_000523025.1 Cynoglossus semilaevis | reverse complement strand
TTTTTTTTTTTTAACATAGGTAGAAGGTTCCTGATGAAAGCTCAAGAGTCTATTTACCCTAAGTGGATGCATTAATCATAAAATCCTCCATCCATTCCCCTGTCGAGCTGAAACTCCCTAATAAATGGTGAGACGGCTCTCAGATCTGTATGTTTTAATTTGTCCAGTTAGAGGTTCCACGGTCCATTTGACATCATCCCATCGTACAAGACAGTCTTTTTCTCTTATGTTGGACCATAATAAAACT
>NW_007607690.1:0-247 GCF_000523025.1 Cynoglossus semilaevis | reverse complement strand
AGAGAGAGAGAGAGAGAGACTGGGAGCCTGCCTTGGATGAGAACTGTGCTCCAGAAAATGAATTGTGTCCCAGGAGAAAAGCACTATGTGCAGAGCGTAAGCCACAAACGCAAACAGTGCAGTACTCGTTCATCTGGGGGTTTGTGTGTGGAGCTATTGCTAATGCGCGTAGGAAATTGTTGAAACAAAGGTTTGGCTTTCTTCAATCTGTGTGTGTTCACATCAGCCTGGTTGACTTTAACTGATC
>NW_007607689.1:0-247 GCF_000523025.1 Cynoglossus semilaevis | reverse complement strand
AAAAAACAAAAACCAAAAAACCCCAAATTTTTCTTTCTGCGTTCATTTGAAACGACTGAAAAACGCATTTTAGCTAACTATTAAAACAACCCGTCACGTCTTCAGCGTCTTCATCACTGTTCCCTCTGTGTAACCACAGCACCTCGGTGAAGACCTACGTTATTATTGACATCTAGAACGGGACAGACGTGAGAGGTTTGTAGGCCATCTACAGCCCGTGGACCAGGGGTTTGAGACCCTGATATTT
>NW_007607688.1:0-247 GCF_000523025.1 Cynoglossus semilaevis | reverse complement strand
GCAAACTGATCAGCTAATAGAGAAATGAGCCAATCACCAAGTACCATATGCAAACAGTGTTTCTACATGTGGAACAATAAGTAGAGATGTCCGATAACACCGGCCAACCAAAATTATCGCCAGATATTAGATTAAATATTTAATTTCAGTAAAAATCATTATCAGATTTTCCTTCGAAAATAAAAACCCCGTAACGCAATGCCTAGGTTTCGCCCAGACTATGTGACCTAAAAATAGTTTTGAAGTG
>NW_007607687.1:0-247 GCF_000523025.1 Cynoglossus semilaevis | reverse complement strand
TTTTTTTTTTCAGAAGAACTCTCCTGTTAGGAAAAATATTACTGATTTTTTTTATTATTTTTTTATTCTCACAGCTGCCAGTTCTGAAAGATTTCACCTTGTCTCTCAATGTCCCATCATACCTCATCAGAGGAGAGGAGATCGTGTTGGAGATCAACGTCATCAACCACTTAGAGATGGAGCTTACGGTACGAGAAGCTGAATTTTGGCGATTTCCGTCTGATGTGTGAACTGCATCTGAGCCACG
>NW_007607686.1:0-247 GCF_000523025.1 Cynoglossus semilaevis | reverse complement strand
CTGATCCACACAGAAGTGAAATGATCAGGTACAGGCTCAAAGACTGTGATGAAGACAGCGAGCACCAGGGACAAAGGCAGAGTCAGAGGGTCTGAGCGACGCCGTCATCATCTGCTGGAACTTCACGTCAGTTCCCAAGAGTATCAGCCTCACAAGGGATGGTCCAGGATTTCAAGCATAAGCTGGAGAACAAAAAGAGATAAATCCCTCTGATCATTCAGATGAAAACACAGAGAAGTGAAGTTAG
>NW_007607685.1:0-247 GCF_000523025.1 Cynoglossus semilaevis | reverse complement strand
CTGTTTGAGATGAAAGATGGAAGTTTACTGACAAACTGCTAGCTAATTCAGAACACACTACATTTTCTTTCCTAAAATGATCAAATCTAAAAATTCAGGATTTATTCTGATCATTTAAAAGGAGGTGGAGCCTAATTAATCAAGATGATTCACACCAGGTCTGGAGTGACCATCCTAAACATCGTCATTATTCTTTCTATAAATATTGTACCTTGCCACTTCTCTTACTTTTATGTGCCATATTATT
>NW_007607684.1:0-247 GCF_000523025.1 Cynoglossus semilaevis | reverse complement strand
CTCCTTGGTGTCCTTCTTCTTGTTCAGCTCCTCAAACCTGGTCTGGATGTAACTCGCCGCCTCGTCAAACTTATTGGCTCCTGAAGAAAAGTCACGAAGGACGGAGAAGTTCTGACGTTCTCACCTCGGCTGTTGTACTACAGGAATATACGACAACACACAAATGTACCTGTGTACTCTGGGAAGCAGATGGAGAGCGGGCTGCGAGGGATCTTCTCCTCGAACAGATCCTTCTTGTTGAGGAAGA
>NW_007607683.1:0-247 GCF_000523025.1 Cynoglossus semilaevis | reverse complement strand
TACTGCAGTACAATCGGAGAATACGTTCCCTAAAGCAAATCAATGAAGGGCAAACCCTCGTTTCTATGGTACTGTACTTTACGTACCATAAGTCACTTTCAGTGTCAAATGAAAAACACTGAAGCTTTGCCTGTCTTTACCACACACTGCTGGAGTCAGAATAAGATGTTAGTCAATGTTGTTTGTTTGGAAGACCTAGATTTTGCTCGTTCTTAAATATAAGGAAGCTCAACAGTGTTGACATCGC
>NW_007607682.1:0-247 GCF_000523025.1 Cynoglossus semilaevis | reverse complement strand
ATAATTAATGCTATAAAGTATATATGTAAGCCAAATTGTTCGAATTAAATATACGGTATTTATAAAATTTAAAACTATAGATGATGGCGACAGTATTATGTAAAACTGTAAAATATATATAAAAACTCGAAGGTATATACGAGCTATATGGTTACTAAAATATACAGTATGCGTAAAACTTTACAGTACTCACCAATGTATTATATACATTTTTTTTTAATCTAGATCATAGGTGTCAAACTCAAGG
>NW_007607681.1:0-247 GCF_000523025.1 Cynoglossus semilaevis | reverse complement strand
GGTGGCAGTAATTTAGTTGTCTGATGTCAGACAAAATCCTAAGATGTAAAGTGGCGTGGGGTAGAGGAAAATCATTGTTTTGCCTTTATTTTAACCAGTTATATATGTATATGTTTATATATGTATATATGTACAACATAATCAGCTATAAACAACAATAACTCATGTTTCCCCCCTTTATTTACATGAAAATGAGTTCAAGTTTAATAGAAAATATTTATATTTAATGAACTATTGGACAAAACAT
>NW_007607680.1:0-247 GCF_000523025.1 Cynoglossus semilaevis | reverse complement strand
CAGAAAAGCAGGGAGTAAGTCTGCACTCAGTTCAATTTGATAATTGGTTTTCTTCATGTATGTGTGTTGGAGTGGGGCGGGGGGAGGGGAAGAGGGAGGGCGAGAGCAGAGGGTGCAATTGGGCAGGGCTTTAAAACAAGGACTATTCAGTTACCATGGCAGCGTGAGGCTTTGAAGTTTTCTTGGCCCCCGTTTTACAGCTGGATGTAACGAGCAGATCCACATCCATTCTTCCTGCAGTACATTT
>NW_007607679.1:0-247 GCF_000523025.1 Cynoglossus semilaevis | reverse complement strand
TTTTTTTTTCTTTTCCCCCTGTTATGGAAAAGAGGTGGCTGCCAAAGTGAACGATGTTATAACGTGACCACAGAAGGAAATGTTTCTTAATGTGTTGCTTTCTTCTAAGTACGAGTCCTAAAGAGGTTGCTACGGTTACATACTTAGTTGTTGGAACTCCAAAAAATTGGGAAATACAAAATCAGGCTGTTTTTGTGACTCGTAGAATGTTCTAACTTAGCCATTTGGCTTTTATTTGGTCGGAGCA
>NW_007607678.1:0-247 GCF_000523025.1 Cynoglossus semilaevis | reverse complement strand
CTTATATAGTATAAGGTTGATAATTGATTGTCAACATTTGAGTAGTTTTTGGAATCAAGTGATGTAATTGGAATTCCGAAAGCAGCTGTGTTGTGGGAATTGTAATTTCAGACGGGACTGTGACTGTCCCTACATAGTCTGTATGAAAACACTCATTATTTTTCATTGAATAAAAATCATAATAATTGATACAAAAAATGTACAAATCAATAGTGTTATAGAAGAAAACTGTCAGGTCTGTCTGTTC
>NW_007607677.1:0-247 GCF_000523025.1 Cynoglossus semilaevis | reverse complement strand
GCGTCACAGTTGGAGCAGTTACTTCCTGGTTGTTCTGACTGTGTGAAGTCAGATGAAGAGTTTACGACATACTTCAATTGTTTCAGCTTCAGCAAGAGACTTCATAAATTGGGACAAGAGCAGTTGGAGTTCAATCAATACCATGTGACGTTGTCTGCTGTGAGTGCCTACAGTGACACCAGGACGACAGAGAGACACATTAGACACACTCTTCAGCCACAGGGGATTTTGTTTTTTGTTATTTTTT
>NW_007607676.1:0-247 GCF_000523025.1 Cynoglossus semilaevis | reverse complement strand
GTCCCACTGAGGCAAATTTAGGAATCTTTATATAGCACATAGGACGCCTTTTAAAACCATCTGTCACACTCACTGCCGTGTGTGTAGGTATCAAAGGATCATGGGAAACGAATTACGTGGCCTGGAATGGTAACAGAAATTGGAATTTTAATTCGGATCGCTGCATTAATTACATAATTTAGTTAACCTAGAAAATATGGCTCAGATGATGTGACCTGTTGTCATTGTGACATCATAAATTAAATGG
>NW_007607675.1:0-247 GCF_000523025.1 Cynoglossus semilaevis | reverse complement strand
TTTTTTTTAAATGTATGAAACACTTGATAATCAATACATTTACAGTATCAGAGTCACACACAGCCGCCCTCAACAACCACATGTTTGTTATGCCTGACTTGGAAAACGCAGGCATATTATTATGAGAGTGCGATATCTCCCTGTAACACGAGCTGGCATTTGGCGTAGACCACATCAGGGGTTGACTACAGCACCACCTGCTGAAGGGGCACAGCTCAAGCACTTCAATTAAAAAAAAAAAAAAAAA
>NW_007607674.1:0-247 GCF_000523025.1 Cynoglossus semilaevis | reverse complement strand
GAGAAAGTTGAACACCTGGTTACCATAGAGACAGTTTTTGGCCCTTCATCCTGAGGATGAATGAGGAGAAGAGAGATACTAGAGAAAGAGAGTGGTGGTTTTGGCAGAGAGGTGAAGTAGGTTTCTATGGTGGGGTAAATTCAATTTAGTGTCGAGACTCCGACCAGTGATGTAACATCATACTTGTGTTGTGTTAATCAGAACCAGAGACTGAAATAGAGCAGAGTGGTAGAGTTCTTTTTTTTTT
>NW_007607673.1:0-247 GCF_000523025.1 Cynoglossus semilaevis | reverse complement strand
TTACTCACCACAGGTGGATATTTGGTCAGTGTAGGAGCTGTGACTGATGTAATTACTGACGGAGCACTTCAATAGACCATGCACATGCTGTTTCAAGGTGATGGTCTTGTTCAGATGGTTTCCAGACAGGAGTTCATTCTCTGTCAGTGGACTTCCATTCAGAGTCCAGCTGTACTGAGGATCGTCTCCTCGCTGAGAGGAGCACGACACCTTCATCTCTCCCAGGAACAGACACTCAGTGGAGAAA
>NW_007607672.1:0-247 GCF_000523025.1 Cynoglossus semilaevis | reverse complement strand
AGATATTACATAATTATGCAAATATCGCACTGATAATATACGATGGTTAATAATGGTTTGCGTTTGTTAATGCTGATCCTGTAAGACAAATATGATGATAATGCGTGGTGGGATATCGGACAAAGGATTTTGCAGTTTTGTAGTACTTAAATTTAGCAGTGTCAATGCAGTGAAAAACGTTTTCAATTATTTTTCTACTACTCAAACCCCGACCCTGAGATGGACATTGAATGTGACTGATAATTGG
>NW_007607671.1:0-247 GCF_000523025.1 Cynoglossus semilaevis | reverse complement strand
ACGTGTGACATTATTTCACTTTTGTGTGGTCAGACTCGACTAGATAAACAACATCTGCTCCCTAATGGGTAACCACATCTTTTTATACACAGTTCATGGGTCATACGTCATTTTTGATATATGTTAAAATAAGTTATATTTCTGGTTTAAAGCAGCAAATGAGAAGATTTCTTAGATGGAACTCTGCAAAGACGCGGCCAATGATTATGAATTCATGCCAGTCAAGGTACAAATGATAGCAATGAAA
>NW_007607670.1:0-247 GCF_000523025.1 Cynoglossus semilaevis | reverse complement strand
AAGAAAAAAAAAAGAACGATAAACTTTCTACTGTATTAACTTGTCGGCTGCTTTTTACTCTGTACAGAAATTAAACTTTGTATTTGACAAAATAGACTTTTCCCCAGGAATTTTATTTAGGCTTACATTTTTATTTTATTTATTTTTTTAATTCTGAAATTAATCATTAAAATTCACCTTTTAACTCGTGGTAATGTTATGTGTTTTTGTACATATATTGTTATTATAAAATGACTGATTTTTTTTT
>NW_007607669.1:0-247 GCF_000523025.1 Cynoglossus semilaevis | reverse complement strand
CGTGTCCACAGCATGATATGGTAAATTAAAGTAGTCTGAACCTACTGCCTGGTGCGTGTGCTCTGCTGAGTCACACGTATTGCAGAAAGGTACATGTTTTATCCGAAGGTCCTTTATAGAAAATTCTAAATAATTCATTTTAATTCATTGAGTCCTTCTTGATGATCGAGGGACATGTTTCGTGCATGAGCTCGTTCAAGTGTACCTACGTCACTGTGTTTCTAATGTAAACAGACCCAGAAACATC
>NW_007607668.1:0-247 GCF_000523025.1 Cynoglossus semilaevis | reverse complement strand
GTTATTACATCACACTATATCCGTCACCAAGATGCTCGGCTGAGGCAACAAATTAATCGCCCCTTAAACCACCAGATTCAGCGACGCTGATTGGTTAAATTTCTGTTACTACGTACATATCTCAAGTCAGCAACAGGTCAGCAATTGGCTGGGCTGCTATACTGACTGGGCACCGTTTCTAGCTCCGAAGAAGTTATGAGCGAGATGAGCGAAAAGCTATTTTACTCCGAAATATTTATATTTTATA
>NW_007607667.1:0-247 GCF_000523025.1 Cynoglossus semilaevis | reverse complement strand
AAAAAACCCTCGGCGCCTAAACTAATTTTCAGCTTTGCTGCTGCCCGTCTACTTTGGAACGATTTCTGTACACATCAGACCAACATATTCAACCTGAAACGACTCTGAGAAAATCCCATTGTACTGTGCCACGGCAGGAGACACTGATTATAATAATGTTTCAGCTTTTAACCCAGACATTCAGGCGTTCATATGGCTCTGGGTTTTTATAATCTCAACATCGTGATGTTCCGTCGACGTCTGCTTT
>NW_007607666.1:0-247 GCF_000523025.1 Cynoglossus semilaevis | reverse complement strand
TGTATAAAATAAATTTAAAAAAAAAATCAAGGCAACGATACAAATTTGAAAAATAATTTTATTAAAATTTTCGTTAACATTTTTTAGTTTTTTACCAAAAATTACTGACATTTTGAAAAAAACTTTATACAGAACAATTTCTAAAATTGTTCTTTAAATGTTCTAATTTTATGAGAAACATGCAAGAAAAGATATAATTTTACTAATATTTTCATCAAAATTGGCTATGTCCATTTTTGTGGTTAAA
>NW_007607665.1:0-247 GCF_000523025.1 Cynoglossus semilaevis | reverse complement strand
AAACACTGCACATGAAAGCGTTTTCAACACACAAACCATTAATGTTTGCTAAATTATGGTAAAATAAAGGCCTAGAAAAATCCTAAATTAAGAGCTGTATAGGAGTCGAAAGAGCCGGCTCTTCTTTCGGAGCTGAGCCAAAAGAGCAGAACTTCCCATCACTAGCCAAAACTATACCTTCAGTTTTGAAATATGTCACCTGATCGTTTATCTTTACTCCACTGTTTATTACTATGCTTGGTTTTTT
>NW_007607664.1:0-247 GCF_000523025.1 Cynoglossus semilaevis | reverse complement strand
TTGTGTGAGAGTGTTTAGATTAGTGTTTCTATGCAACATTGTTGTCGCTTTAATTAATTAATTAAATGAAACTAATTTGCCCGCAGTAACTACAATACCACTAACACATTAGTAATAAGGTGAAAAGGACATTTGTGTAAATACTCCAATCACCATGGACACTTGACGGCGTGATCGTTGTATCGTAAAGTTTAATGATACAACTCAGTCATTTCATGCAAAAATACACTACACTCTTTTAAACCTT
>NW_007607663.1:0-247 GCF_000523025.1 Cynoglossus semilaevis | reverse complement strand
TTTAGTGGAAATTCATGGATTCTTCTATAACATCGAGACACTTTTATTTTCATTTTTATGCTAATCCTCTGTGGGAGTCTGTGTTGGAACTGAGGAAAGAAAAAGAGCAGACTCAGTGAGATGAACCGTGAGGAAGAGTTGCAGTGCACAGCAGAAATGAGTACACACCAAAACAAATAAAGTACTGTGTTGTTGTTCTTGTTGAGTAAACACGAGAGGAAGTGGAGAAACTGGAAAAATTATTTAA
>NW_007607662.1:0-247 GCF_000523025.1 Cynoglossus semilaevis | reverse complement strand
GTGACACAGCACACCACTGCACATAATAAAATGTGCCCTCTGCCTTCGACCCTAACGGCTGCATATACAGTATCAGAACTGCTTGGAAAATATTGGTATTTTTCGGATATCGGCAAAAAGTTTATACTCCCTAGAGTACTGAGTACTGAGCAGCCCATCGGAGTACTTTATTACGGAAGGATAAAGAACTTAAGGCTGTATTTATTCTCTTTATTATTGCACAACTATTGAGTCAAGCCTAAATTAA
>NW_007607661.1:0-247 GCF_000523025.1 Cynoglossus semilaevis | reverse complement strand
GTTTTTTTTCTTTAACTTAAACCAAAGTTTCAGAGTGGAGAAAATGACGTTAGAAATAAAAGTCTTGTTCCATCACGATCTGTGACCTCACCAGTTCCTCGGAGGTCAGGTGTTTCAGTCTCTCGTGGATCATGGCCGCCTGGTCGTCGCTCATCACAAACTCTCCCCTGGAGTCTCCCATCACCAGCTCAGGCCACATGGACCCTTCGCTGCGTTTCTGCAGAGTCACCTCCAGGCTGAGGACACA
>NW_007607660.1:0-247 GCF_000523025.1 Cynoglossus semilaevis | reverse complement strand
TATTATTATTATTACTATTATTATTGCTGATAAGAAGAGAATAATATTTCTTTTATTGTCCATAATCAACATAAACACATCTGGACTTCAGGCAGGACAGTTAAGGAAACATATGTTCATGTAAATGTATAAATAAATAAATGTAATAACTTATTGTTTTTTAAATAAGTAAATATATCAATAACATCTTCACACAAATGCAGTACATTTATTTATTCTTTCATGCAGTGTATTAGTGAAAAGGACA
>NW_007607659.1:0-247 GCF_000523025.1 Cynoglossus semilaevis | reverse complement strand
TGTGTGTGTGTGTACTCCAAGTCTTTCCAGAAGGTGTAAAGTTCTTACCTGGCAGCGCCCTTTCACACATGGCCACCGTTCACACGTCCACATCCTGGTCTCCCAGACTCTAGAGACATAAACGTCACTCGTTACCTTTGTACTTACTTTTGTCCACAAATTTTTTATACCACACAGCTGACATGTTGACAACAAACAATCTTAATAATTCAATCTGACATGAAACCTTAGTCACTCTCTGTTAGAG
>NW_007607658.1:0-247 GCF_000523025.1 Cynoglossus semilaevis | reverse complement strand
CATTAATGTGAGCATTCATTAGAGTTTCAGGGACCTCGTTACACATGGACCAGGGTCTGGCAACAGGAAGGAAATCATAAAACAAAAACAAGCCATCACTCACTCACACACACACACACACACACACACACACACACACACTCACACACACTCACACACACTCGTCTTCAGGCACTTTTTTAGGCCTCGTTGTTAAGATGATAAAACGCCGCTCTGCTCTGAACCAGATCGCCGTCTGATGAACGAC
>NW_007607657.1:0-247 GCF_000523025.1 Cynoglossus semilaevis | reverse complement strand
CCGCTCATCGTGTGACCGTTACAGCCCGTTTGTCCAACAGGAAGTCAGGATATCAGGGCAGAATGATCCAGATATGACCACTGTTGACACACACTTCTGGGGAGTGTTGTAGAAAAGTAGAATAACGATATGCATGAAAACTGACGTAGCTAGCGTAGCGTAATCTATTCTGATCTGCGCATCTTGGCTTCATCGGTTACCGTAAATACTCGAATATAAGCCGGATTTAAAACACCAAAAAAACAAA
>NW_007607656.1:0-247 GCF_000523025.1 Cynoglossus semilaevis | reverse complement strand
TGTGTGTGTGTGTGTGAGGTCGTACTTTGTACTAAGAGGGAAACACTTGCTGTGTGTTCTCCGTGAGTGTTCAGGGCCTTGCAGATGTATTCTCCCTGGTCAGCCGGGTCCACAGCTGTGAAGGTCAGAACTCCACCTCGGATCACCGCCCTGGGACTCATCCTGTTTCCTGGTCCTCCTGTAACAACACAGCAGCAGCGCCTGATCAGCGACCCAACGTTTGGACCGACGACTGACGATTCAAAGC
>NW_007607655.1:0-247 GCF_000523025.1 Cynoglossus semilaevis | reverse complement strand
CACCACCACCACCTACACTGATCATGGACCTCTTACAGTAAACAGATTAAACACCAGTAAATACCATCTCTCAGGTGCTGTGCCCATCAATCCAGCCTAAACTCATTCTATAAATAAATGCCATTAACCTTAGCCATCCTCCTCAACATGGAGTATTTTGGACAGTGCACTACAAAAATGTACTTCAGTTTAAGCTTTAAATTAAACTGCATAGTTGAATAAAATGGCAGATCTTGTCACTACAGTT
>NW_007607654.1:0-247 GCF_000523025.1 Cynoglossus semilaevis | reverse complement strand
TCACACTATTACCCATAGAGTAAAAAATAAACCTAATTCTTCATGTGTCTGGGCCGTCACAGGAAACTTGACGACTAGCAAAACTAAGCAAACTCCATAAAGAAAAAACCGTACCATATCCCATATAAACTAAGCTGAAATTTAGATTTAGATTTTACTTTATCTGTCAGTGTGAAATCACCCAACATTGTCATTGTTGTAGACATGAGGTGTGTGTTAAAAACAATGACGTTTTGAACAACAGCAC
>NW_007607653.1:0-247 GCF_000523025.1 Cynoglossus semilaevis | reverse complement strand
TTTTCAGGGACATGAGGGGGCATTCATCTGTCATTTTCTTGCTGATTTGAAGCAACAACGTCAGGACGTTGACACGACAGTGACCCAGGGTCATTTACAGCTCGTGACTTTTTCTGCAGCACTTCCTCTTGTTGTAGAAATCTAATGAATGCATCGAGAATCAATCAGATATGTAGTTCAGTCGGCTTCGACTATTTCATCAATAAGATGATATATTGGTTCTCATGCTGAGGTCTGGGGACCAAAA
>NW_007607652.1:0-247 GCF_000523025.1 Cynoglossus semilaevis | reverse complement strand
TTTTTTTTTTTTGCAAATATCGCTGGACAATATCCATGTTTTGCTTTGAGTGTAGCATCGCAAAAGGCTAACTAACATGGTTAAAAATGAATATTGTTTGGTATTTCGGTCCTTTAGCTAACTATTTTCGGGCTTTATCTTATCTTCTTCGTTAACCCTGTAGTCACATTTTTGTCACCTTTTCACTTATTTATTTATTTTTGGACTAATTTAAGGCACCTTTGTTTCATATTTTTGTCTTTTTTTT
>NW_007607651.1:0-247 GCF_000523025.1 Cynoglossus semilaevis | reverse complement strand
AATAATGTCCCCACTAGTACAGCTACACCAGGAACACGCTCACACACACACACGTTTACTGGTCACCACAGAGTCTGACGTTACTATCTGATTATTTTTCTCTCTTTTCGTCTCCCCCGTCCTTCACTGTCTCACCCCTGGAGTCCCCCGTCTCTCCTCCTCTCCTTGAACAGATGGCGCTGTTTCCCATCGTTAACCAAACCTCCTTAAATATAATAAAGGGTTCCCCTGAGTCGCCCCCCCCCCC
>NW_007607650.1:0-247 GCF_000523025.1 Cynoglossus semilaevis | reverse complement strand
TTTGACTGTCAAATAACAATGCTTTAATCATTAATTATCATCAGGGTCATAATATTTATCAATAATCATTTATCTCAAATCAATAGTCACCATTAACCAAGTGGTTGTACGCTGACTGTTAATCAAGATATCAAGTTATTATTAAAACCTTCAATATTTATCAGTTAACATCAATAACAGCTAATAATAAACTGCAATGTGCATACATAAATATGCAATCATTTTAGGGATACATAAATATCAATCA
>NW_007607649.1:0-247 GCF_000523025.1 Cynoglossus semilaevis | reverse complement strand
AGAATTTACAACAAATCCCTAATGAGAGTAGGCCACAAATATCGCCGCTAGAGTAAAGAAAATCCGAGCTACATGTGTGCAATTTTCTTTTTTCTACATATATTGTAATTTCCACAAGTAATATTTCTAAATATTCCAAGTAACTTGGAATGAGTATGGAATAATGTATGCGTTTATTTAACGCAAAAATGTGATGGCTTTTATATGAATGAATCAGAATACGATTGTTCAGAATATATAAAAATAT
>NW_007607648.1:0-247 GCF_000523025.1 Cynoglossus semilaevis | reverse complement strand
ATAAAACAGTGGTTCCTAAACTTTTTCTACAGCGCCCCCCCACCCCACATTTTTAATATAGATGACTCTTCTCAACCCCCCCCCACATTGACACATTGCACTGCACCTACAATAGCTCCACGCCCCCCATTTTGGGAACCACTGTTTTATACTAAATGCAATTATTCTCATACATTTAATCTCTAGAATTTCCAAGAATAAAGGAAGATTCAAGATTAAGAATTCCAACATTCCAGTCTCACCTGGG
>NW_007607647.1:0-247 GCF_000523025.1 Cynoglossus semilaevis | reverse complement strand
TACTTTGCCGTTGAACCGCCGCGCTCCGTTGTTAATGAGTCGTTAACGAGGCTCCGATGTAACTTCTCCAAACGAAGGCAGATTAACACTGGTGGCTGTCGCTCACGTCGACACGCATGTGGCTCAGTGTGTGCGTGTCGGGCAGTCTGCGCTCAAACACATTTCTTAATCACATCATGCTGACTTAATGGAGTGTTTCGTAATGCTAATGCTAATGTACAGATGTGTGTCAGTGCATCTGTGTGTG
>NW_007607646.1:0-247 GCF_000523025.1 Cynoglossus semilaevis | reverse complement strand
GATTTTCTCCATTTGTGATTTTCCGTTTTAAGGACTCATTTGTAATGAAGCCTTACTGATGCCATTGTCTCTCAGGTAACCAGCCAAACCCTGTCTCTGGTATTCTGGATCGTTGTCTCTCTTCCACTGCTGGAACTGTTCACAGGTCAGATCCTGGTGCTGAGGCTCCCACTGGGACCAGACGGAGACAAAGAGAAGTCAAACGTCAGGACAACAACTAAAAACCACACATTTACATTAAAAATAG
>NW_007607645.1:0-247 GCF_000523025.1 Cynoglossus semilaevis | reverse complement strand
AAAAAAAACGTGTTAGCGTTAGCCCGAGGTTCTTTCTTCACTCACTTTTCAAAAGCATCACAAGGAGCAGTGAAATGGACAGCTGCATACCCCAGGAGGTGAGACTGGGTCTTGTATGATTTATTACTACTGTTTGACCATCCTGGAAGGCCATAAATTATGCATACTACAGTCCAGACCCACAGAAAACATACTCGAGAGCCACCAGTTGCCTTGAGTTCTGGCTAGTCTTAAAGGCATATTGACC
>NW_007607644.1:0-247 GCF_000523025.1 Cynoglossus semilaevis | reverse complement strand
AAGTCCTGATAATATTCCTCAATTGTTCTCAATTCTTAAGAATTCTTCAGATTCTTGCTTTAAATGTTCCCCACTTAGCTAGCAGATATTGTTAACACCACTATAACATACCAAAAACGACTAAATTAACTACAGGTGTTGTTGTTAAACCACAAACATGTACAGTATTCATTCAGCAGCCAGTAGTTATTGTATGGTCTTTCCATTTGATATGTGTGCACCTTCTTTTTTTTCTTTTTTTCTTTTT
>NW_007607643.1:0-247 GCF_000523025.1 Cynoglossus semilaevis | reverse complement strand
TCATTTTAAGATGTGTAGCAACACCACCATCTGGTGGTTGTTTTAAGGACTGCACTATCCGGTAAAATAATTCTCCAACCTCCTTAGATTTTCGTTTGTTTTTTTGTTTGTGTCCAGTGTAAAGAAATAAAAATCTGTTAAAAAAATGACCTCCTGGTCTTTGACCAGTTAATAAGTGCTTTTACAATAACTTTGCGTGAAATCACGTGAAACAGTGTTTATAAATTACCAAAAATAATCTGTAATC
>NW_007607642.1:0-247 GCF_000523025.1 Cynoglossus semilaevis | reverse complement strand
GAACACATCACATTTACTGCACGTAAAATAATCATTTTTTAATTTCCTTTTATCATTAATTAACTTCCTGAACTTTAAATTAAATAAAATTATATGTAATTCTAATTATTGTGAAAAAAATTTACAAAAAGAAAAAAAAATTAAAACCAACATGTATAAGGTTTTTCCAGAATCTCCTGAAAATAATCAATTATTACATTACGCTTAATTATAAAATACTTTGTAAATAAATTCTTCCAGGGTGTAA
>NW_007607641.1:0-247 GCF_000523025.1 Cynoglossus semilaevis | reverse complement strand
AAAAAAAAACTTTTAAGACATCTGTTCTATACATATTGAAGTTTGGGATGAAATAAAACCAAGAATAATATCCGATACTTTGTACTGCAAATGTGTTTGGAAGCAGTAGTGAAACAAAAGAACCCCACATATATGAAAACCAAAGTGTTGACAACTTAAGTTCAGTTAAAAAGAGTGACTAGAAATAATTGAGTGCTTAAACCTTTCCAAAAAAAATCTGTGAAAGTTAAGCATTGTAACATTCCTA
>NW_007607640.1:0-247 GCF_000523025.1 Cynoglossus semilaevis | reverse complement strand
GAGAGAGAGTTAAGCTGGTATGGAGAGTGGAAAGACGGGTGAGTCAGGGGTCAGAAAGCGTCATGTCGTCCCAGTTTGGAGGCACTCAGCCTGGGCACACAGAGGTGTCGGTGGACCAGGACTGACGTCGGAGACCTGTTGTCTGTTGTCCCGCTCTGCTGCTCCCTAAATAGAAGCCTGATTCCGTCTGAATGTTCCACTGGCAGGGAAACGGAGATAAGATAAAATTTAGGCGATGGATATTTAC
>NW_007607639.1:0-247 GCF_000523025.1 Cynoglossus semilaevis | reverse complement strand
TGTCTGTTGTTGTTGCCTGGTGAAAAATTAAATAAAGCGTCCACTGATTTATAAGTTTATGAACTAAACCACTAGTTGTCACCGCTCCGTGTAGTTTACCTTAATTCACTCGTCACTTCTTCTTAAAGATCTGCTGTATATGTATGTACAACTTGCTCAAGTCAATACAAAAATCTGATTTGAAATATAACTTCCACAGCTTCAGTACCCAGTATTATACCCTTACAAAATAATCAATTTAATTATT
>NW_007607638.1:0-247 GCF_000523025.1 Cynoglossus semilaevis | reverse complement strand
ATTAGCTACGCTTGTCCAGCCCGTGCAGAGTCAGATCCTGTGATCTGATTGTAACTGATGACTTCAGACGACATAAATCACACTTGAATCGCAGCCCTGATATGTCAGCCATTAAAATACAGTGGCGGCCAAAGTGGCTACCCAGAATACATATGAGATGATTGGTAGTCGGCCGAGCCGCGTGACGCCGCCGGACTTCCTGATGCAAAGGTGTTCATCTGCAGGGTCGGCTTCTCAGCCGTCAGGC
>NW_007607637.1:0-247 GCF_000523025.1 Cynoglossus semilaevis | reverse complement strand
AGTACTTTTACTTGAGTACCATTTTTGGCTACTCTATCCACCTCTGCCTTGGTGGTGAGCCGCAGGACTTTTCTAAGGTTGTGTATGTGGCTGGCTCAAAAATGTTGTCAAAAACACTGGGCTAGGTGTGCTTGGAGCAGAGGAGTCAGGACTTCAATTGAGCCCAGTTGTTAAATGGGAACAAATAACAGTTGAACACTTTGAATCAACATTCAATCTCCAAAAATATAAAATAGTTTTCTGGGGC
>NW_007607636.1:0-247 GCF_000523025.1 Cynoglossus semilaevis | reverse complement strand
AACACTTACAAACCAAACTACCGATCTTCCACTTCCTCCTCACCGTCGTTTCTGTCTTTTTTTCCTCTCGCTTTGCAGGAGCTAAGGGAGATTCATTGTCGGCAGCAGAGACAGAAGCAGAAGGAGCTTGAAGGGGACATGCCCACGCTAAGTCACACCAACTCGCTTATTGAAGCGTCCAGTGAGAGAAAGTCCGCTGAGCTCCAAGAAAGCAGGTAAAATTTGGGGCTCAGGAGTTCAGCGTATG
>NW_007607635.1:0-247 GCF_000523025.1 Cynoglossus semilaevis | reverse complement strand
TTTTAAATTTTGATTTCAATGTTCTGATTTCATGTATCTGTGACTTTTAAATTTTCCCATTCATTGTCCAGGAGCAGCTTTTGGAATGGGCAGCCGCTCGGCCACCACAAGCCCTACAGGATCCGTCCACAGCACTCCCACCCACCAGACCAAGCCCAACACACTGGACCCCTTCGCTGACTTAGGAAACCTAGGAGGAACCCTGGGAGGTCAGTTATGATAAGGTTCTCTGTTGATCTTTTATTTT
>NW_007607634.1:0-247 GCF_000523025.1 Cynoglossus semilaevis | reverse complement strand
ACAAAGATCCTCTTCAACAGCTCTGATGATCCTTTTTTTACATCTTTACAGAAGCTCTTTAATCAGAGGAGACGCACTGACGTCTGGTTTCCTCTGATGTGAAATAAAAACCCAAATTAGTCACAGACAGATGGCCGTAAAACGTCCTCGGCAGAAGCTGCCAAAATATGAATCTGCTCTTTTCTTTAGGAAAACAACATCTTTAATTGACCTTTCCACTATTTTTACAGTCAAAAAGAAAAAAAAA
>NW_007607633.1:0-247 GCF_000523025.1 Cynoglossus semilaevis | reverse complement strand
AAAAAAAAAATCAAATTTCATACAAGCACAGCAGAATAGCGTCCGTTATGTCTGTATGATGTTTTACCTCGTCTTAAAATACCTCAATAATTAACCGACCTTGTTTATGGGCACAACGGGATGAGTTCCCAGGGTTCATCATTCGTTTGCAGTTTAAAAACTTCACCACTGGAGGGCACTCAACATTCAATTAAAATTGTATAGAAGTAAAGTAAAAGTAAAAAGTTGATTAAATATTTGTAATTTT
>NW_007607632.1:0-247 GCF_000523025.1 Cynoglossus semilaevis | reverse complement strand
CATTTTATTAGATTGTATTAGTCATTTCGTGAAGGAATTCCTGAATTTTATATCTTTGAAGATTGTGGATTGAACTGTTAGAGACCCGACTCTGGACAACGGAATGAGAACGCCAAATATCTGCAGTGACATACAAAACAACTTCGTCAACTACGAGCTACAGGACAACTTGAAAATTGCACCTTTGTCTTCCGTACATTGCATGTGTCTCTTTCTGATGTATTTCTTTGCTCAATTATTAGCAATT
>NW_007607631.1:0-247 GCF_000523025.1 Cynoglossus semilaevis | reverse complement strand
AAGTTGTTGTGCAATCAATGTCAGCTAATTTGATTGTTTTGACATCATTTGGAGAGTCTCTGCTCGCCATGTAGCTAGTGCCGTTCAGTCCGTTCTTGAGCTTCTACCCCGCTTTACCACAGGACTCCGGGAGCAGAAGCATCGCCCTCTTGTTGCCTTAAATTACATTTCAAATTTATGGAATTATCACCAAGTAAGGTCATATATTAAAATGAATGAAAATCCATAACACATGGTTTAAATTAAA
>NW_007607630.1:0-247 GCF_000523025.1 Cynoglossus semilaevis | reverse complement strand
ATCTTTGAGATTATGTTTTCTCACAAATCACTTACCCTGTTTATTTGTAAAGAACACTGATGTACTCACATGAATGAATAAAAGAAAGATGCACACAAAGATAAAAGCACAGAAATCATGATCATTCTTTGTGGGTGCATCTGTCCTTTACCTCTGACTCAATTCTCATCTATGTTCCAACATCATGGACTTTTTTTTAACAAGACAGGTACCTGAACAGACTGTGTACCCGTCTATGTTCTACCTC
>NW_007607629.1:0-247 GCF_000523025.1 Cynoglossus semilaevis | reverse complement strand
GGCCCGGTGGCAGTTTCAGACAAAGTACTGTAGTAATTAAACATTACGTCATTTAAGTTTAGTTAGCTGTTTAAGTTAGTTCAACAGCTCTGCAACAGAACAGTGTTAGTACTAAATACTCTTGCTACTCTCCGCTGCACTGTACTGTGGTTTCTGCTACATAATACTGCTACTACTTTTAGCTGTGTAGTGGGCTTTACTTCAATGCTCTTGTATGTCTGTCTCAGTCGGAGAGAACAGAAGAATT
>NW_007607628.1:0-247 GCF_000523025.1 Cynoglossus semilaevis | reverse complement strand
GTACAGTGACTCAACCTGGACCAAACCTGGACACGTGAACTCGTGTTGAGTCAGACCTGATCCAGCAGTGAACTCACCTGTAGGTGAGTCAGACGGATGATGAGTTCAGCCACTCCCTGACTGGTGACGGCCGTTCGGTCCAGACACAGATCTTCCAGCGCCTGCAGGCCGCACAGAGACGGAAGCCCTGCATCTGTCACGTGAGTGTTGCTTAGCGACAGCCTCCGCAATCTTTAAAAAAAACAAA
>NW_007607627.1:0-247 GCF_000523025.1 Cynoglossus semilaevis | reverse complement strand
ATATATACATAAATATATGTGTGCATATATCCACCTGCAGCAAACCTTGGCAGCTGGACACTTCCCTGCGGACGTTCTCCTCGGCCAGGTCACGTGACCTCTCCTCCAGCCGAAGCCTCTTCTCCAGTGTAAACATGTCACACTTGAAACCCAGCGCCAGGCGCTGAAACTCAGCCTGAAAACATGAGAACAATGTCGTCGTCTTGTGCGAGAGTCAACTGCTGAACAAACAGTGTGTGTGTGTGTG
>NW_007607626.1:0-247 GCF_000523025.1 Cynoglossus semilaevis | reverse complement strand
CCTATCAGGTCACATGGTCGGGGTTAGCTGCTTTGCTAATTAGTCAAATCTTGATCATGTCCTAATGATCCAGATCATCATTATTATTTTAGTCCATTCTACTGTATGGATCTGGATCTACTCACTTCATTATCCAAGTAATTAGCTGAAACAGGAAGTGGTATTGATTTTGTGCAGGTTCCATGTTGACAAATCACATCCGGCCCCATAAGTTCCTACTAACTGCTACAGGTGTAACACGATGGTC
>NW_007607625.1:0-247 GCF_000523025.1 Cynoglossus semilaevis | reverse complement strand
AATCTTGGACATGACGAGGCTGAGATGTCTTGACGGTCTTTTGGAGTACCTGAGCAGACCGCCGTCTGTCCTCTGATTGTTATCTACTAATGAACTACTGACTAATTCAGACAAACGCCGTAATAGCCTATTGACCTTCGTAGGGCCGTCTCAGCCGCTCCAGACACCAGCGACAACAGTCTCAACAACAGTCGTACAGATCAGGGGCAACTTCCTTGGACTTTTATGTTATTGTAAAAAAAAAAAA
>NW_007607624.1:0-247 GCF_000523025.1 Cynoglossus semilaevis | reverse complement strand
GTCTCAACTCATTCAACATACAGTGGAACAACAATGTAAAACTTTGCAATGCTTTTTACTCTTTTAATGCAACATTCACTGGCATGACACACCTCATTTCTTATGTTGATCAGTTTGACACAAAACTAGAGGGGAAAATACAATAGTCAAACAATAGTTGGAGAAACATATGAAGTAAAACCTGAAAGCAACAACAGAAGTTATTTAGTAACAGTGTGTCTGAGGGAAAACAAATAAACAAATAAAA
>NW_007607623.1:0-247 GCF_000523025.1 Cynoglossus semilaevis | reverse complement strand
CAGGAATTTACACACCCTCGTTGTTTTAAATTAAATAACTGTGTCTAATTCTCATATGTTCTACACTCACACTGAAGCCGTGGAGACCGGAGAAAACGTGCGTAAATGATTAATGTCTCTCATTAAAAGAGCGTCATTAGTGGAATGTATTTATGCGCGGCAGACAAAGGACTAATAACAAATGGAGTTGGTCTGAAATATGAGTCTGTTAAATAGAAAATAAATGAGGGAGGTTATTTATATATAT
>NW_007607622.1:0-247 GCF_000523025.1 Cynoglossus semilaevis | reverse complement strand
GGCAAAATTAAGTTTTGGCTTTGGAATCAAGCCGTTTAGCAAAAAAAGATAAATAAATGGCTAACGCTAACGCGTTACTTGCTAACTACCGTAGTGAAAGCAAGAGCCGATATTTAGCTGAAGTAAGAGGAACGGTAATTGAGAGTCAGCTTGGTAGGACGCATGCTTACATGGAAGATAAATAAGAGATAGACACTTAGCAGAATTAGCTCGTCGTCGTTAATGAACACAAAGACTGAGGAAATAC
>NW_007607621.1:0-247 GCF_000523025.1 Cynoglossus semilaevis | reverse complement strand
AATCCTTGTTCTACACTGTTTTATCATTTAAATGGGTTTGTTTTTTAAGCTGATGTTGAACATCGTGGACTGTAAACATCCAAACTGCTGTGGTCTGCTGCACACTCTCTCTGCCTTCATGGACATGTGATTCAATGTGTGGGACTGTCAAAACACAGGGGACTCCTGGAATTCCAGGAAGACCTGGAATGAGTGTCAAGACATACGACACTATTGTGTTTTAAAAAGGTGGAGGTTTCTGAGCAGG
>NW_007607620.1:0-247 GCF_000523025.1 Cynoglossus semilaevis | reverse complement strand
TTTTTTTTTTTTTTTTTTGCTTGATTTTGCAGAGCCAAGTTCAAATGTGAGCAGTGAGCTGGTGTCTTCTGTTCAGTCTTTAGTGACTGTCCTCCAACAGCAGATGGGAGACAGCAGTCCGCAGAACAAAACTGTCCCACATTATTATCCTCCAGAAATTACTGTAAGACGTAACCTTTAATGATAGACTTGAAATAGTATTCTAATTACGTTTTATACATGTTTAGTAGAATAATGTTTTAAAAAG
>NW_007607619.1:0-247 GCF_000523025.1 Cynoglossus semilaevis | reverse complement strand
TAGAAGAACAGATGAACCACACACTGAAGGGAGGGTCACAGAAGATGATGAATTTGACTGTACAGTGACCATGACTCATTGCATGGATGGTCCTGTCACAGAGTGAAGGAGGTGATGGAGGGTGAAGAAAAGGAGCTGATGTGAGGGCACCTCCAAGCAGTTGTCCATGTGGCCCCTGAGGCACCCAGACTCCCCTGGGTGACAAAAAAGGGGGCCCCAGCTTTTCAGCCAGGTCCCTCAAAACTCT
>NW_007607618.1:0-247 GCF_000523025.1 Cynoglossus semilaevis | reverse complement strand
GGAGTATTTTTCTTTCCTTTTTTTTTAATCTGATAAAAGGAAATTTGGACAAAAACAGCAGAAAACCTGAGTCACTTTGGAACATTACCACTCCGTCTGATAATGACGCTGAGGAAGACGGAGATGTTGGCAGAGACTGAGACCTTTGTGCTGAGTGGAGATGAAAAAATTAAATCCCAGTCTTTTTTTTTCCCGACTGCGGCAGAAAGTCGTTCATTTCCAAATATCTCACATCAAGGGTTTGTTA
>NW_007607617.1:0-248 GCF_000523025.1 Cynoglossus semilaevis | reverse complement strand
TTAGGAAGACCCTTCTGTGTCACAAGTATTTTGATCTGAAGCAGTTCTCCTCCTGACAGGTGGTGGTGCTGAAGAGTCAGAGGCGAACGGACGACGAAGAAATACAGATAAAAATCCAGATGACGAAGATTTTGCCTCCGAACTCGGATCTGTGTATTCCGTTCTACAACGTAGTACTCAGAAGGTTGGAGGAGGATAGTATTTATCAGTACTGCACTTGTAAAAATACTGCAGTAAATTTTTGAATG
>NW_007607616.1:0-248 GCF_000523025.1 Cynoglossus semilaevis | reverse complement strand
ATTTACAGAAGGGGGCGCTGCAGAAAACAACATTTCAACAGTGACGGAGGGAGACATCAGAGACAAATTGCTGATTCTGTTGCGGTTGTGAGTCGACTAGACGGTGTGACCGTGGTGTTGTTGTATCTGTGACGGTCCTAATTACAGCAGCGTAGTAATTGCAGTAGTCGTGCAGTAATATTTTTACAGTACAGTTGGCTTTTATACACAGACATGGTCAAACCTGTGGTTTTTTTGTTGTTCTTGTT
>NW_007607615.1:0-248 GCF_000523025.1 Cynoglossus semilaevis | reverse complement strand
CAGCAGCAGCTTTCATTCGTCACCATTTTCTTCATGTTTTCTCATTTTAAACATTTCTACTGTCGTTCCAAAAAACAAAAAAACACCCTAAGGAAACACCCGCCCACCTCCACCCTCCCTGACGAGCCCCCTGCTGTATGACGTCAAGTGTTGAGTGATTAGTGGAGCTCCATCTGCAGGTCTCATTAGGCCTGTGAGATCAACACCAGCAGACTCCTTTCACTTTCTTTTTCTTTCTTTTTTTTTTT
>NW_007607614.1:0-248 GCF_000523025.1 Cynoglossus semilaevis | reverse complement strand
GTTCCAGTACTTGTACATCAAACAACAGGGTGCTATTTCCTCTTCTCTCCACCAGGTGTGGTGGACTCTGAGCCGGTCTGCCCACAGTGGACAGCTTCCAACATGCAACGCCAACATCCAAAGGGATCGGGCGGAGATCTGGGTCTTCTGCGACGTTCTCTGCTCCGAGCAGGTCGGACATTTGCTGAAAGAAGAGCTGCAGCTTTCTGGCAATATTGTCCTGTCGGTTCCCAGGAAAGGAAACGTCT
>NW_007607613.1:0-248 GCF_000523025.1 Cynoglossus semilaevis | reverse complement strand
ACTGTGGGATTTCATAGTGATTTCAATTGCACAGCGATAGAAGGTTTGGTTAAGCTCCCTATTCTGGTGACAAGCAGTGTGGCCTACATTAATAGAAAAAAAATACAAAGTAACCAGGTTTAGAAAGACTGCTTCAACAATGAAACGAACAGTTATTTCAAAAAGTCAATAAATGAACAAAAGCGTGACAAAGATGATCCAGTAAAAGCAGTGAATGAACTAATGGAATCCAAAGAATGCTGCTTTTT
>NW_007607612.1:0-248 GCF_000523025.1 Cynoglossus semilaevis | reverse complement strand
GACACTAGCAAGCAGCTGCACTGAAATCCTCCATTTGGAGTGTGTCGTTCAAACGTCTTAGCCTAGTGTTCCATTAACCCCTGATAGAGCTCTGAAGGATCAATCTTTAACTCACACAGAGGTGATGGACTCACTGTGGCCTACGTGGAAAAACAGAGGTCAAATACCAGAGCACCGTTGTGTTGGTCACCTCATCTGGGTTCAAGTGTAGAAACCCTTCATGAAATATGTATATATATATATATATA
>NW_007607611.1:0-248 GCF_000523025.1 Cynoglossus semilaevis | reverse complement strand
CTCCAGCTCTAAGGACACATCACTTGAAATATTGCCAACTGTCCTTGTTAGAAAAACCCAGTCCAGAAAAAAAAACTGTGATACATGTCTGTTGTTTTGAAAAGGATATGAGAGTGTCAGGAAAAATGTAGCTTATTGAGGTAAAATTAACAGAAAAAAATGATCATATACATTAGTAGTATCACCCAAGTGTAAAATGTGTCACTGTTAGCACACCAAAGCTAGCGCTGGCTGAAACAGTCCTTACG
>NW_007607610.1:0-248 GCF_000523025.1 Cynoglossus semilaevis | reverse complement strand
CATGTTTATCTGTGGATAGACTTCACAGGTTGGCAAACTGAGGTAAATCTGCTTGAATGTAAGAACTCCTAATCCACCTCAGCCTGTCTGTGTGTACGTCTCACCGAGGAGCGTGACTCTGGACACTCCTCTTCGTACTCTGGATTCACCTACAACAAAACAAACAAACAGTCAATCAGGATGTGATCACACTTTTTTCTAAATTTTCTATCAACTGTAGCTATTTGATCATGGAGATTAAAAAAAAA
>NW_007607609.1:0-248 GCF_000523025.1 Cynoglossus semilaevis | reverse complement strand
ACACTTTCCAAAACATGAACCAGAACTATTTTGGCTAGCTTATTCAGTGATTAGAAATAGAGCTATCAAAACAATAGCCTCAGTGAACAGTGATCATCACAGTGATCTGTGGTCCGTTCCTTATTAAAGAATGGAGGATTCATGCCCAGACACACTTTTGTTTTCCTACTGTGAGCTGCGGTTGTGTTCCTGCTAGAAAAAGACATTTTCACGTGTTGCATAGCAGTGAAGCTCACCTTTAATTTGAA
>NW_007607608.1:0-248 GCF_000523025.1 Cynoglossus semilaevis | reverse complement strand
TTTTCTTTTCTCTCTTTCCAGTGACATTTTTGACGCCATGTTTTCTGTCAACTTTCTCGCCGGAGAGACAGTCATCCAACAAGGTGGGTTTAAAGTTGACGTAACACAAGGATTACTTTGTCCATTGTTCTCAGTCTGTTCATTTACGGGAGTTTCCCTGATGCTGCAGGTGATGAAGGAGACAACTTCTACGTGATTGACCAGGGAGAGATGGATGTAAGAGCTTTTTGTCTTTTGTTGCATGTAAA
>NW_007607607.1:0-248 GCF_000523025.1 Cynoglossus semilaevis | reverse complement strand
AAAAAAAAAAATTGTGAGATGTTTTGCAAAAATGACAGTTCAATAAACATGATGATTTTTTTAATATACAAATGAAAAAAGGGGAAAAACATGGACTGTAAGTTTTAAAGCTAATATTCTTGTATCTTAAAGCCAAATGTAAAAAAAAAAAACAACAACTTTTAATTATATCTCAATTTACTTTTAGCTGTCTTGATTTATTTTTCTGGAAATTTCTGGAGTTTTACTTTAGTTTAACTATTCTTAAT
>NW_007607606.1:0-248 GCF_000523025.1 Cynoglossus semilaevis | reverse complement strand
TGTGTTTCTGTGCATATTTCTGCCATTTGAAGTGGTACTTTATTTTACACCGAACCTTTGGCTAATAAATATTCCTAATATACGTATAAATTCACTTTTTTGTATTCCGGTCTAATTTTAACAGCACAGGCCAGTGCTACTGTATTTTCATGATAATCATACTGACATGGTTATTTCAGAATGTTACATGGTGAACCAATAGATGGAACATGAAGCAGTGTAAAATAGACCCAGTAGGTGGCAGTAAT
>NW_007607605.1:0-248 GCF_000523025.1 Cynoglossus semilaevis | reverse complement strand
AGTCAAATCCAGTTATATTTATGACCAGGATGATTTTGAAACAGTTTCTAAAAAAATAAAGTCACTTTTATTTAGACTTCAGTGATCTTGTCATTAAACATAGAAAGCTTTTTTTTGCCATCTAGACATCGATGTCCTTTAATCATTCCAGTTTTTCCAGAGTTGTATATATATTTCAGATGTCAACTTTCAGATAGACAGATACTATATCAGGCGTGGGCAAACTTTTTGTGACATGCGGGTCACAA
>NW_007607604.1:0-248 GCF_000523025.1 Cynoglossus semilaevis | reverse complement strand
TTATAGTTTCCTAAAGAGCATGAGAACAAGTACAAGCTCGTCCCTCAGTTTTTGTCAGGTGTTGACCGATTGTTTCTTTGGACTTTCAAAATCCCCAGTTTCGCTATGCTAGGCTGGAGCAACCGTCTCAATTTGGAGGAGAGGCCTGCAGTCTTCATGACAGAGAAGAAGAAGCCTGTGACGTTCCAGCTCGGTACAACTGCGACAGTGTTCCTCTGTGTGAGGGCTTCCTCTGCACACAAACGGGT
>NW_007607603.1:0-248 GCF_000523025.1 Cynoglossus semilaevis | reverse complement strand
TCCAGACCAGTATGTAGTAGATACAGTAGGAAAGTACAATTTGTTACCTTGAGTGCCTGCTCCTTGAAGAAGGCCAACGCATATGCGAAGATATCCAGGGCTTTCACTCTTTTCCCGTTTGCTGCATGAAGGTCAGTGTCGATGGAAAGATTCTGTTTACATAAGAAGGTCATTACAGTTAGAGGTCATTTTCAAATGTACCACAAAATCAATACAGTGATCTATCAGCAACGCTGTGCTGAAGGAGC
>NW_007607602.1:0-248 GCF_000523025.1 Cynoglossus semilaevis | reverse complement strand
AAGAGTTGAATCGAGTCATCCCTAGTTTATACCAGTCTTGGAAAATGAGATTTGAGGGATTTTTTTTTTTGTTTCTCTTTTTCAAATTTCTTTTATGTTTAGTTTAAAAAAAAAATTCTATAAAATATAATTTGTGGTTCATTCTCGATCCTGTAAACATCTTTAACTTTAATATAAAAGTTTAATTTCACTACAATGTGTCTCACTACACAAAACTTCGGAGTAGTTCTGAGATATTTAAAAAAAAA
>NW_007607601.1:0-248 GCF_000523025.1 Cynoglossus semilaevis | reverse complement strand
ACCCATAAATGGTACAAATGAATGGAGTCAAAACTTCAGGTCATTTTTTCAATGTTACGTAACATGACTAGTGCTCACCGTCAAATAATTATTTACATATCAAGGAACTGGAACTTCATTTTGAATTCATTTAATGTTTGTTTTTTTTACTCTAAAAATGTTGACTATAACTGTAATTTTTAATTAAACAATGAAAGTAAAATGGAAAATTAACAGTTTTCTTTTACTCACATACATTTATTGAATGA
>NW_007607600.1:0-248 GCF_000523025.1 Cynoglossus semilaevis | reverse complement strand
ACACACATAAATACAAACATCACTTACAAACTAAAGCTCTTCCCCTCATGGAGACAAGCTGTGTACATGCACATTTATGTTACTCCTAATCCTAGTAGCAGCTCTCCAGCAAAGTGCGCTAAAGCTAACTGTATCGACGTGAGCAGAAGATGTGGTTTGTGACGGTGCACCTGTGGATAACGGTAAGAAGAAATGGATTCTCTGGAAACTATGATCAAACCACAATGTCACAATTCCTTTTTTTTTTT
>NW_007607598.1:0-248 GCF_000523025.1 Cynoglossus semilaevis | reverse complement strand
CATATGCCCGGGGCCAGAAAAAGACTGCATGAAAAAAGAGACCGACGAAACACAAAAAATACGTACTTGAATGCTGGTTAAAGGTTAACAAATGCGGCAAATATACCCAAAAGGTAAGCCATGAAATTAGCTCCTTAGTAGCTTAAAAAATCTAAATAAATAGTAATTATCATTCGAAAAACTTACACCATTAAGTGTTTCCTCAGTTATTTCAACGACAGTGGTAGTAAAAAACAAAGCTAGAAGAT
>NW_007607597.1:0-248 GCF_000523025.1 Cynoglossus semilaevis | reverse complement strand
GGGCGATGTTATCGGACATTAGTTAAAATTAGTCAGATTAGAGTCAGCCCAATAAAAAGGTATATTTCTTATTTAGTTTAGGCTAGGATAGAGTGGACAGAGTCTGAAATATCACCAGTGCCTAATAAATGTTAAGTGTGCACAGGAGGTAAAGCCTGCAGCCTGGCTTCCAGCAGACTGACCCCCCCACTCCTCCCACACCACTGCGTGTTGTTTTTGCGTCGATCATTCCGACAGAAATCGACCCC
>NW_007607596.1:0-248 GCF_000523025.1 Cynoglossus semilaevis | reverse complement strand
CAGAGCAGCTTGATAACGGATGCAACGCGCCACGTCTGCACAGATTATGACGATGTCATGGTAATGTTGCAGCAGTCACACCAGGTGCTTTTAGGTACCATCGGAATCTTGAGAATCTGACCATTCCAAAAATCAAAAAAAAAAGTTCCTTTAGTTGGATACGTGCTTCCTCTGGGAAATGAACCCAGGACTTTCTGCTTGCAAGACAGGTGTGCTATCTACTACACTATGAAACCACTGTTATGCTA
>NW_007607595.1:0-248 GCF_000523025.1 Cynoglossus semilaevis | reverse complement strand
TGTTCTGGATGTGTTCTAGAAACCATTTACAGCTCAACAACCATTCTTCATTTTCACCACATTTCGTACGTCACCAACATTCTTTTTACCAATTTCAATCAACTCTCCACCGACTCCGACATTCCGCTCCCCCAAAAAAATGTCGTCTACCACGGTCATTTCCAGGTTTTTTTTTTTGTAAATGCTTTGACTTGAAGTATATTGATTGATACTTTGGATACTTGCGTTAGAAAATGGAAACTTTTTTT
>NW_007607594.1:0-248 GCF_000523025.1 Cynoglossus semilaevis | reverse complement strand
AATTATGTAAACGTCTACATGATTTTCAATGTGCAAAGGTGTCAAATGTATGTACTGTAATATATTTGTCCTTTGCTCTGTTGTTTTTTCCTTTTTTTAGAGATTAAAACTTGATGGATAGGATGAGTCATAAGGGGTAAGTAAGGTATCTTACATCTTATATCTTATCTTACATGTTATATCTTATAAGGTAAGTAAGGGGTAGGTAACTAAGCCACTACTGCCCCAAGAAAGGATAACAAGGATGT
>NW_007607593.1:0-248 GCF_000523025.1 Cynoglossus semilaevis | reverse complement strand
TCTCACTGTACCTGTGAGTCTGACTGTACCTAAGTCTGACTGGATCTGACTGTACTGTGAGTCCGACTGTACCTGTGAGTCTGACTGTACCCGTGAGTCCGACTGTACCTGTGAGTCTTAGTCTTGGTCAACCGTGAATAAATACGGACCAACGCTAACGCTAAAGCTAACGCTAATGCTAACGCTACTCCACATAACACTAATAATCCCGATGTCATCATTTTGGCTGTTGAAGACGTTAGAGTCCA
>NW_007607592.1:0-248 GCF_000523025.1 Cynoglossus semilaevis | reverse complement strand
AAAAAAAAAAAAAAAAATTAAATCTTTAATGTCTAAATTTAAGGTACACATATGATATAATATAAATATAAATAAATATATATTTAGTATTTTGACACTACTGTAGGTCATTTTGAGTATTTATTTAGTAAAATTAATTCATTAAGTAAAGACAAATGACAGATTCGAGCCTTTTAAGTGAAGAGACCATCAGACGACCACCTAAGAGAATTTGGAGAACTCACATTGAGTTTAAAATACAGTCCTGA
>NW_007607591.1:0-248 GCF_000523025.1 Cynoglossus semilaevis | reverse complement strand
AAACATGTGTCGGTGAAACGTTGATCTGCGCAGGATCAGGTCTAATTGTGCCTGTAATCACTTGGCTCTCGTCAGTGACACGCCTTCGTGTAGTTAATGAACCTGTACAGCAGGGGGTGACACCCCTTCCACCAATCTGATTATATAATCATATGTTATCAGTACACTTGAGGCAGGGGTTCTAAACATATGGCCCGCAGACCAGAACCAGCCCTGCAGCAGGGATTTGCATAATGTGTCACAGAGTA
>NW_007607590.1:0-248 GCF_000523025.1 Cynoglossus semilaevis | reverse complement strand
GAGAGAGAGAGAGGGAGGGAAAAAAGAGAGAGCTTCGAGTTACAAAATGTGAGTGAAAAAAAAAATCTTTGAAATATATTGGAATTTCCTCCTGGAAGTACACATGATGAGGGCTATAAATGCACCTATAAATCAACGTATTCGTGTTTGCAAAAAGTGAAAAATGTCCGGCCAGGCTTCCATACCACTCCGTTACGAACTCCGGACGAAACAGAAGAAGTTGTTGGATCAACGGCAAATGGAAAAAA
>NW_007607589.1:0-248 GCF_000523025.1 Cynoglossus semilaevis | reverse complement strand
ACTGTCCAATTTTAAATTCCCATCACTACCTACACTCATCGCTGCCTACTCCATCACTGCCTCCTCAGTCTCAAACACACACTCTCTCTCAGTAGTTCAGCATGGTAAAAACCTATCATCTTCATGGGTTCTTGGCGTCCTGCTGTCTCCATTAGAACATCGAAGAACACCAGAGCACCTAAGACTAAAGATGTGGTCATTTAGGTTACTAATCGAACATCACATGCAAGCTGGAGTTTTCCTGGTCC
>NW_007607588.1:0-248 GCF_000523025.1 Cynoglossus semilaevis | reverse complement strand
ATGTGTAAATGCTTTATTGCTAAACGTTACTTGTCGCTACTTCACCCTTTCTAGCAGTTTTGCCATTCCCCACCTGGGCCGAGGTCCTGAAGGAGCAACCAGGCAGCTAGAGACAAGGTCAAATGTCCAAATTGGTGACCACAATCGATAAGGAAACGTCACAGTGCCACCACCAAGTGTCACGACTGATTGTCTGAATGAAAGAAGAATATATTATCCAGAGGTAGAAAAAGTACAAAAAAAAAAAA
>NW_007607587.1:0-248 GCF_000523025.1 Cynoglossus semilaevis | reverse complement strand
GTTACAAACGTGGAATTTGAGTGTAACTGGAGCTACGTTGCGAATATTCTTCTCCAGGGAACAGAGGCAGAAAGACTCGGCCAATAGTTTCCCCAGAGACATGGACTACAGACAAGAGGCCTTGCAGGACAAAGCCACTACAAGTAAGCCCAAGTGTGATTTCTGTTCTTAGACACGTAAGGTTTAATTTTGTCATTTTAGACCCACACCCTAGCAAATTAAAATAATATTGAGAACCTGATAACATG
>NW_007607586.1:0-248 GCF_000523025.1 Cynoglossus semilaevis | reverse complement strand
GAGGAGGAGGAGGAAGAAATGGAGAAGGAGGGAAGGTTGGAAGGAGGGAGTGAACGGTTGAAGGAAGGTGGAGGGAGTGGTTGGAAACAGGAAAGATGTTTTTATGGTTTTTAAGACCAGAGAGCGATTCAGGTTTTTACTGACACTTACAACGCTCGACATTTAGTATATTTCTGAAGCCGCTGCTAACTTTAAGCCACCGTTGATAATATTAGCAATTGCAGGTGGATTTTTAATTTTGTTCTGTG
>NW_007607585.1:0-248 GCF_000523025.1 Cynoglossus semilaevis | reverse complement strand
CTTTTGCTCAAGGGCCACAAACTGCAGTGACCAGGATTGAACCCCCGTCTGTATTTTCTCTTCCTCCGTCGTTCTCTTTCTTTACAGGTGACCTGGATCACCCTGTTGATGTTGTTTACAAAGAAAACTAGGGTTGTCCAATTACACGTGCCGACCGATAGTATCGGTCACTTATTAGCATAATTATATAATGTATCTGTAAGAATTGTTATCGCTCTTTCTTCCGATAATGAAAACCCCAAAACGCA
>NW_007607584.1:0-248 GCF_000523025.1 Cynoglossus semilaevis | reverse complement strand
TCAAGATTATTGACAAAACTCAATGTGGTTTTATGATACATAGACACACAACTACTAATATCAGGCTGATGCTTGACCTTTTGATTATGGTGATCTTTGCAGTGACGGTAGATTATTGTTATTCCTGGAGTTCCGGAAGGCTTTTGACACCATCAAGCACAATTGTATATTTCAAGCCTTGGGAAAAGGTGGTTTCAGCCCTTACTTTAGTGAACCTATCAAGACCATGTATAACAATGCTAATCATT
>NW_007607583.1:0-248 GCF_000523025.1 Cynoglossus semilaevis | reverse complement strand
ACATTAGCAATGGAGTTCCCCTTTAAGGGCGAGTTGTAACTGAAAGATTTATTTATTTATTTTAATGTAACTATTATGTATTCATAAATGTTTCTGCCATTGATTATTATTTATTGAGGTTACATTGCTATTTAATAGAAACGTATTAATTTTTCAGGTAAAAAAAAAAAATCAGCAGCACTTAAGGACTTTATTATAAGGGAAACACTTTGTAAGCTCCCCGGGCCACACAAAATGACTTGAGTTTG
>NW_007607582.1:0-248 GCF_000523025.1 Cynoglossus semilaevis | reverse complement strand
ATATATCAATGAGTAACGTAACATAGGTCGTCCATTTATCACTGTCTGATTGGAAACAGAATCAGAGAATTGAGAGTTGCAAATTACCCACCATGCATATGGCCGTATTTTAAACCACTGCTTTTAACCCCATCCTGGGAACACGAGTATAAATTCTTTACCGTCCACTATTTGTTTTAAGACATTTATCAGTATTTATGGGCCACATATAATGATGTGGAGGGCCAGATTTGGCCCACCAGCCTCAT
>NW_007607581.1:0-248 GCF_000523025.1 Cynoglossus semilaevis | reverse complement strand
TGTGTGTGTGTGTGTGTGTCTTATGTTGGTGACGTTAACTGTTAGCTGTTTTTTTTCCGATGTTTATTTGTTTCCAACACCTTGAAGTGTCAAATACTGTGAGGTTAATGAAAAGATACGACGTGACACTACAGGCAGGAACATGTTCCTCTGAGAAAAAATGGTTTTAATCCTGGCTGTTTTCACTAAACAGTACCAGGAACCGTTATCACCAGGAGCCGGTTCATGGAACTGAATGTTTGTGGCTG
>NW_007607580.1:0-248 GCF_000523025.1 Cynoglossus semilaevis | reverse complement strand
TCCCAATGTCACCGAGTCGGGGTTGAAGGGTGGAGACGCAGACGGCGCCGTGCCAGCTGCTCCGTCAGTGATGCGGGCGGCTCAGGGAAGGCATGTGCGACCCGGAGCGGTATGTTTTAATGAACGACCGAGGGTCGAGTTTCCTCTCTGTGACCAAGGTTAATTAAGGAGGAACACGTCCGAGTGAAGCGACGGAACTGGACTGTCAACGAGAAGGAACCGTTCCACACAGAACCTGAACCTGAACC
>NW_007607579.1:0-248 GCF_000523025.1 Cynoglossus semilaevis | reverse complement strand
TTTTTTTTTTCCAGGCCATTGCACACTATGAGCAGGCAGCAGATTACTACAAGGGGGAAGAATCTAACAGGTAAAATGATAATGTTTACTCCTGACACGGATAAATCGCCACTGTGAGTTTAAAAATCATTTCCAAAAATAGCTAGCTTAAGAATGTTTTGATTTCAGGCTCAGGTAGAGAGCCGTCCAAAACATGAAGGAAAATCACATTTGATACATGGAAAAATAGTCCAGAGATATTTTAATTA
>NW_007607578.1:0-248 GCF_000523025.1 Cynoglossus semilaevis | reverse complement strand
TTTTTAATCTCAGTTTTGGAATATGTAAAACTGTGATGTTTAGAGAATCTGCGTCGTCTCTTCTGCAGCTTAAATAAACAGTGAAAATGTCAACGCAGCTGCCACTCAGGCTGTGGACGGACACAGCAGCACTGATGCATTATGGGATCTGCCTTAAACAAGTACAATTTTAAATGTAAACGCTTTGGACCATGCTAGAATTTGGACCATGGTAAAATTTACTTTATTGATTCTGATTCCAATTTTAT
>NW_007607577.1:0-248 GCF_000523025.1 Cynoglossus semilaevis | reverse complement strand
CATGTAGAAAAGCCAATTATGGTAATGTTTAGTATGTCAGGCAATCTCTGTCTCTCTCTGCTCTCTGCTGTCGTCTTCATTCTTGCTCTTTTTTTCTACTCTGGGATAGTTGTGCTGTGGTTTCATAGGACCTGACACTGTCTGTGCTCTGCTGTGTGGACGACCAACACTGAGAGGAACTGGCACAGACCAGACATGTCCTCTCAGACTGAAGACAAGGTTGTACGGAGGAGTGGTATTACACTAAT
>NW_007607576.1:0-248 GCF_000523025.1 Cynoglossus semilaevis | reverse complement strand
TTTTTTAGTTTGACTTCCTGTACGCCGGCCTCTTCACACATTCTAGTCCACGTTCCTGTGGTTCCGTCAGAGAACCGACTGACAGGTTGAAGCTGATCCTCAGATTAAAGACGGAGAAAAGTCAGGAGTGAAGGGAACACAGGGGAGAGGAGGGAGGAGGGGGAGAACAGGAGGGGAGGGGTTAAAGTTGTACTAGTGTGAGACGTGAGGTGACACAATTTTGAACTTTTTTATTTCACAAAAAAAAA
>NW_007607575.1:0-248 GCF_000523025.1 Cynoglossus semilaevis | reverse complement strand
CTGTAAAAATGTCTACCTTGACCTAAGAATGTGTTATAATTGTTATAATTGTGCTTCGTTATTTACCGCCACTGGAGGCCAACAGTATTAAGTTGAAGGCAGCAAGAGGTTAAGCTGATTATTTCGCCTCGGGACCTATGGGTAGACTTCATTACTGGTGTGAAAATCTGGAGGATTAAATCTTACAGATTAGAACTGAATACACAGTTCTTCTGTTCAGACCAGTGGAGTTCACCCCTGGTCCTGGA
>NW_007607574.1:0-248 GCF_000523025.1 Cynoglossus semilaevis | reverse complement strand
CAACCACTGCCTTTCCTGGTTTTAGTTAAAATTGAGTAACTTTTCCACCAGTTAGTTAGAAGCAAGAAGAAACTTTTGATGTGAGGTGAAGCACACAGTGTACTGTAGGTCGCTCATTTTAAGACATAAGGTACCATTTTGTTAAAACAGCATATTGTAACTATTTTTGTAACCATAAGCATTTATAAGCAACACATTAAAGTAGAATTTACCCCAAAATGCATATATATGTACATATATTTATATAT
>NW_007607573.1:0-248 GCF_000523025.1 Cynoglossus semilaevis | reverse complement strand
TTTTTTCCCGTATATTTTTCAAAGCTAACGAAACAAAAAAGCGATTCTGCTTCTAAAACCGCTCGTCCAATCATCATGAAAGCTGACCTTCCATCACCATCGACCGCTTCCAGCGCAGGAAGTGAACTTTTGGCGTCATTAATCCAGTCAGCACCTAGCCGCGGTTGTAAACAGAAGCTGTTTTGATCAATGCTGAGCATCAATAGGGTTTAATACGGACAAGTAGGAGGTGAAAAAAAAAAAAAAAA
>NW_007607572.1:0-248 GCF_000523025.1 Cynoglossus semilaevis | reverse complement strand
TCTCTCTGTCTCTCTCAGCTGAGATGAGCTGCCTCATAAATGCACGTCCTGAAGGACCTTTTACTAAACATTTACCACTGCGGCACACGGAGCAAGAAGCTAAGCTACGGAGCCGGGCACCTTAACGGCGCGGGTCGTTGATCCTGATGGTCCACATTATCTTCCCACAGTGATTTAAGGAGTTCCACTCATCTCCAACACTACTTATGTGGACACACATGATTTGTCCCTCGCTCTCATGCTCAATG
>NW_007607571.1:0-248 GCF_000523025.1 Cynoglossus semilaevis | reverse complement strand
AAAAACAAAGGAGAAAAACATGGAGTTGTTGTTGTTATTTATAAGTAATTTTGTTATGACTGTACTGGTCCCGCCCACTTGACGTCTAATAAGGCTTTGGTTTGACACCGCTGGTTTGTGGGCTACAGTACACATTAATGTGGGTCACGTTCCCAAGTAAACACCAAACGACAGACACTAAGAAACTCTCGTCAAAGATAAAGGTTACGGTCGTCAGTAAGATAACTGACTCCGCCTTTTGAGCATTT
>NW_007607570.1:0-248 GCF_000523025.1 Cynoglossus semilaevis | reverse complement strand
CTGTTTACTCACAGAACAGATCTGAATTAACCTGCTAAGATCCACAATAAACCTCATTAGAGGCACCCTTGTACAGAAACACAAGGAAAAGTGCTGAGAGATGAATCTCCATCTGTCTCAGCGTGCAAATTCACACACACAGGAAGAGAGAAAGAGAGCGAGAGCGTGGCCCCCGAGTGGCCACAGGGCCACTTCCTGCATGTCAACTCTAATTTATGGTGTCACACAGCAGCAGCAGCAGCAGCAGC
>NW_007607569.1:0-248 GCF_000523025.1 Cynoglossus semilaevis | reverse complement strand
ATTGAATTAAAATAATTAATTTACAAATATGAAACAAATACATGTGTCTAGCAATTATAACATTTTAAATCCATTATGTAACCATTCAAATATGTGGCCTTTTTCTTTGCCCTGAAAACTACACTTTAGAAAAAAAAAGTCAAATGAAAGGAAAGGAAGTGCAAAACCGTTATAGACCGACTCGGTCCTTATACCATTATTAATAATAATTACTATACAATTACTAATAATCTCTTTAATTATAATCT
>NW_007607568.1:0-248 GCF_000523025.1 Cynoglossus semilaevis | reverse complement strand
TTTTTTTTTTATGATCCTAAAATGGGAGCCGAGGTTCTGAGATCAGAACGTGTCCTGACGTCGATGATGAGCAGCCGTCAGGTTTGGATCAAGTGTCATAAATAGAACGGGCTTCTGGGAAATAAGTGTGTTTTGAAGTAGGTCGTGGTTGAAGTGAAGTCTGGTCCAATGACAGGAGGCTGAGAGTTCTGCCGACCAACTCACGGTTACCTTTAATAAACCCCTGTTGGCACCAGTAGAGGGAGCAG
>NW_007607567.1:0-248 GCF_000523025.1 Cynoglossus semilaevis | reverse complement strand
ATATATATACCATATAACCGTAGTACATAACTATTTCAAACTAGTTCTTACTACGCTAAACAAAGCTATATTAAAATAGGCTACTGTATATACTGTACTCTTTACAATACTGTATTACACTGTAGTATATACATAACTGTACTATACAAAGCAATACTATACTATACTAAAGTAGACTACAGTATACTACACTAATGTATGGCATTTAACTATGGTTATATAATTCATTATTGTGGTTAAATAATTGT
>NW_007607566.1:0-248 GCF_000523025.1 Cynoglossus semilaevis | reverse complement strand
CATCATTTGGAGTTTGTCTTAGCAGAGAATGTAAACAGAACCATCTTCCACTAACAGCGACGACATATATTTCCTTTGAAGAATAACGCTAAGTGAGCAGAACCGTGTGACTGAACATGGACGTAAAGACAGACAGGACAGGAATGTCTGCTATCCGACAGGACAGCAGTCTGATGAAGACATCACACTGGAGACGGAGACAGAGGCCAAATCAATTTCCTTTTTTTTTTTTTGCGTCCCACACCAAC
>NW_007607565.1:0-248 GCF_000523025.1 Cynoglossus semilaevis | reverse complement strand
GTTTAATTTAAAGCACGATCAAACTTGGTTACCAGGCACACGAGGACTGCTGCTGGTGGTGGTCGTGGATGCATGAACTGTGGTCGTCGTCTCCGGCCGCTTATCACCATCATTGTCGGGCGAGTAAATGTAGGGGGGGATCTGCAGGGTTCCTCTAATCTCCTGCCAGGAGTAGCCCTTCCCAGCGGGACAGATTTTCCAGAAGGCCTCTGAGAAGAAGAAGGATAAAGAAATGAAAAGTTTCAGTT
>NW_007607564.1:0-248 GCF_000523025.1 Cynoglossus semilaevis | reverse complement strand
AAGTCTGTAAATAACAATTCGATCCAGAGGGACAACAAAACAATACAGCATTATCTTATTACTGGAGACACTGGTATCTTCCATGTGCACCTTTATAATGCTCTGCTGTTTATTTACCTACAAATGGCATCTGAATTTACAAGACTGACATAACAAATGTTATTTAAGTTAAAAATTGCTTGACAAGCACTTATAATTTGCAAGTCTCTATATTACTGTATAACCTGCATCATTTTCAACCAGATTTT
>NW_007607563.1:0-248 GCF_000523025.1 Cynoglossus semilaevis | reverse complement strand
ATGGATCATGCTTTTCAAAAATATTATCTCATATGTTAACATTGCTATCATTCAGAGCAACATGCCAAATATAGTAGATATTTTAAACACTAAAAACTATGATGCTAGCTAGCAGGATAGCTAGCTAGTTTGTACGTAGCAAAGCACAATAAACAAGGTACTGAAGTTAAGTAGGTAGGAAAGAGGAGGAGATCTAATGAATAAGAAGTCGATTAAGTAGCTAGCTAAGTATGCAGGTCTGCAGATGT
>NW_007607562.1:0-248 GCF_000523025.1 Cynoglossus semilaevis | reverse complement strand
TGAGCAGTGGGGTGATTCATGCTGCTGTGGTCAAGTCAGTGGTTTCACCAGCTGACATCCTCTGGATGTAAAACTTTGATTCCCTGCATGGCACCATGTGTGTGTTTCTAGGAATGGAGGCAATGCTGTTGTCCTTCAAATGCTAATGTTATCGCAATGCTTTGTTTCTGTAAGCCAATGAAGGGATGCATAGTTTTTTCTGGTAGCTTTTATTTTTAACCGTCATTGGCCATTCAGATTATGGAATG
>NW_007607561.1:0-248 GCF_000523025.1 Cynoglossus semilaevis | reverse complement strand
CTACTTTCATACAGACACGGCTGGTTTATCTTGTTTGAAAAAATACACCAGGTACTAAAATGAAGCCAACACCTGGATGCAATTAAACAAATATGTGACAGTGTACCACTGGTTAATTACTTACCTGATTGCTAGATAATAATATAAAACAAAATAAAACTGTAACAGATTAACTTTACTACTTTATAAGGGTAGTTGAAATCCAAATGTAAATCACATTAATTAATTTTCTAAAGTTAATCTTATTA
>NW_007607560.1:0-248 GCF_000523025.1 Cynoglossus semilaevis | reverse complement strand
ATTGTAGAAATTCAGCGCCAGGTCAGTTGGCAGTCTTGCCTTCCAGCAAGAACACCAGAGGTTGCTGGTCCAATTCCACAGTCCTGTGCTGTACAGAGTTCTCCAGGTGCCTTGGTTTTGTTGCACAACACAGTGACGGTTTACTCTGAACTGGGATGGACTTACAAACGTTTCACAAGCAAGATAACGTTTGCTGGGTGAAATTTCTGTTTAGAGTTGTCAGTGGGTTCGGTCCAGGTGCAGTACTT
>NW_007607559.1:0-248 GCF_000523025.1 Cynoglossus semilaevis | reverse complement strand
AAGAAGAAGAAGAAAAGGCCACCGGGTCCCACAGGGTCTCCTCGGATCCACTGTGGGCTCAGCTCAGGAGATGCTGGTCTTTGTGGCTGTGTGACTGATGGACTCACATTTCCTGCAGCGGGTGACTCATTTCAATCCTCTCTCTCTTCACAGCTGGTTCAGTTGGTCCTCTGGACCGGTCGGCGTCGCTGCCCATGTCGCTCAGCTCATCAGAGAAGGAGGAATCTGGAGGAGGAGACGACAGGAAG
>NW_007607558.1:0-248 GCF_000523025.1 Cynoglossus semilaevis | reverse complement strand
CCCCCCCGATGACAGAGCAGTATTAACATGATGTGATGCCGTAGATTGTATTGTATAGTGTGTATTTTGCTCAGGGAGCTAAAGATAACATTCAAAAGCCAGGGTTGGATTTTTAATTGATCTCAGTCACACGTTCTGACCAGGACATTCTTATCACTTGGCTTCGTGTATGTGTGTAAAAATAAAAGGTTGAGAGAGGATTTTTAATAACGTCCTGAATTGTTGGTATCCTGGTAGAGGTTGTCGTC
>NW_007607557.1:0-248 GCF_000523025.1 Cynoglossus semilaevis | reverse complement strand
CCATCAACTGCAGTGTGTGTGTGCGGGTCAGTGTGAACCAAGACGTCAGCATGTGGTGAGTGTGAAGTGTCTGAGGGTGGTGCAGGTGAAATGGATGGGCAGTCAGCAATGGCACCAGCAGGACTGTGTACAGGAGTAGACTGGACCAGCTCTTCTGAATCAGCCGAATCAGAGTCAGCCGGGACTTCAGGTGAAAAAACTGCAAGCCTCTCTCCATCTCCGGAACTAGACAGGTTCTGTGCACTGTC
>NW_007607556.1:0-248 GCF_000523025.1 Cynoglossus semilaevis | reverse complement strand
TTGCATGTGTCTAAAATCAGGGCTTGTGCAATCTGACCCGTTTAGATTGACGCGGCATCCACCAGAAATGGTACTTGCTAGCCTTCCAGCTAAGCGCGTCTTGGACACCCCCGATAGTCCGGGCCCGTAAGAAATATCTCTTATCGATTATAATGGCAGCTAAATGCAGTAGTGACTGCTGTTTCCAATGAATAGTGGGGGGGGAGGTAAGATATCATCTTTCGATAAGGTTTCTGCAATTCTAGTTT
>NW_007607555.1:0-248 GCF_000523025.1 Cynoglossus semilaevis | reverse complement strand
AGGTTATTTGAAGACTCTAAATTAACCATAGGCATGAGTGTAAGTGCAATGGGTTGCTTGTCTCTATAGGTGGCACTATTGTGGACTGGTTCTCCGTCCTGGGGTTTCCTGCCTTCACCCAATCACTACTAGGATTGGTGATTTTGAAAAGCATGACGAATGAGACGCCATTTTCAGACATTTAAAACGATTAATATTAGCGTAGATACAGTTGAGAAAAAAATCTTAGTCAACTCTGGAAAAATGTC
>NW_007607554.1:0-248 GCF_000523025.1 Cynoglossus semilaevis | reverse complement strand
TGTCACTCTCTCTCCCCCTCTCTCCTCATTACTTCAGGAGCTGTGAGGAAGTGGAGGAGGAGAGGATGCATCCGAGAGGCTGCAGTTTCCGGAGGCTTCTGTGGGTTTTAGATCCATTTAGGACCATTTGTGTGGAGACACACTTATACACTCAGTGTGGAGCCTCGCTCTTCATCCACTTTACCCCACATTTTATTATCAATCATCCGTCATCAATCATTTCTCTGTCAACGAGCTTTAAAAAAAAA
>NW_007607553.1:0-248 GCF_000523025.1 Cynoglossus semilaevis | reverse complement strand
GGCAAGGGTTGTAAACGTGACAGCAGTGGATGGCCTAGGAAATGCAGAGGCCACTGGTTTACTTGTTAATTTATGGACTGTTTGACAACAAATGGTGGCCCTACGATGTAGCGCTCAGTTTTAGCCCCCCAGCTAAATATGATACTGCTGATGGAGAGCCACCAAAACAGAAATCTTAAGCTGTAGGAGGTCTCATGTCTGCATGAGCATTCCGTGAGTTGCCAGGAAGGGTGTCTGAATTGACACAG
>NW_007607552.1:0-248 GCF_000523025.1 Cynoglossus semilaevis | reverse complement strand
TCAACAAGTCCAAAGAGAAGAATTTTAACAAATAAAACACAAGGATCAAAATGGCAGGACATCACAGCAGGACAGACACGTGTTTGAAATATGTCTTTAAATACTTCAAATGCTGAGGAAACATTTTTTTTTCCCTGTGCGTACATGTCCAATCCTAGATCTTGGATCCTTCCGTTTCCTTCCTCGTCTCAACAGTCGTGAGATTCTTCGACTGCAGCTTGGACATGTGTGAAACATTTAACATCCCT
>NW_007607551.1:0-248 GCF_000523025.1 Cynoglossus semilaevis | reverse complement strand
TCTCTCTCTCTCCTTGAAGTGTGGCTCACACTGCTAATGAGCTCACGGACAATGTGGCAGATGATCTTTACAGCTGGAACGTGGCCGTTCTCTGCCTCCGTACATCCCTTTCCTCTTTCCTCCTTCTCCTCTCCCTTCCCGTTTCTCTCCATCTGATTGTCTTTTCTTCTGACTGACTCTGAGGGCACTCCTGCTTGGCCTCCTGCCCGAGCTGCCATTAGGATGTTTTGGGCTTTTTTTTTTTTTTT
>NW_007607550.1:0-248 GCF_000523025.1 Cynoglossus semilaevis | reverse complement strand
ACTCATGTGGAGAGATGGGCTTTATGTTAAGACAAACCGTCCAGCTTCAGCTGACGAGCAATGAAGCATCAGGGCCAAAAAGCACCAAGGTCAATTAGCCGTGTTAATACTCCGTTTGGATGCCGTAGGCGTGTTGGTCCTGATGTATTTACATAGACCTCTGGTCTGGGCCACACGCCTGCTGGACAGGAGATCAGCATGGAGGGTTCAGCACTGGGTGAATGCTCTATTTATGGGTTGTACTACTC
>NW_007607549.1:0-248 GCF_000523025.1 Cynoglossus semilaevis | reverse complement strand
AATGGACGAACTCAAAATCAAAATTTTGCATGGAATTGTGGATTTCTATTAAATTCACCAAAGGGAAAATGAAAAAGACAAAGTGGACGATAAAATTGGTTGGATTTGATTGTGATAAGGTCCATGGTTGTATTTGAACCAATTAGGGCTTGGCAAATGTGCAGAATCATGGTGGACCCCAGGGCTCAGAGGATACAATCCAATATTCCTCAACTAAACTAATACCATTAGCTTGGAGAAATAAAACC
>NW_007607548.1:0-248 GCF_000523025.1 Cynoglossus semilaevis | reverse complement strand
CTTGAATCTGTCATTAAATGTCGTTGTTGTTTTATCGTTGTTCCCTGCAGAGGCCTGTGGCAGCAAATCGGTGTACGACGGTCCTGAACAGGAGGAGTACTCCAGCTTCGTCATCGATGACCCCCAGGAGACCTACAAGACCCTGAAGCAGATCATTTCATCGGTGCAGACCCTGGAGCAGCAACACACCAAATACAAACGGGACAAGTTCAAAAAGACCAAGATCGGCAGCCAGTACGTGGTTCAGG
>NW_007607547.1:0-248 GCF_000523025.1 Cynoglossus semilaevis | reverse complement strand
TTTTGTTTCAGTCTGGAGCTGCGTCTCTGACAGACGGTTCTGGTACAAATGTGTCATGAAGAACTGTGGCAGGAAGTCCGAACTCTTTTTTTGCAGCGCCCCCTTCTGTAGAAAGCACTGTGAGGCAGTGATGTCATCACTCTGACTTGAACGAACTCTGTCCTTCGTGTTAATCTTTTTGTTCGTTTTGTCTCGTTTTCACTAACGTTTTAAAGTATTTTAAATTTATATCTTTACTTCACAAAACT
>NW_007607546.1:0-248 GCF_000523025.1 Cynoglossus semilaevis | reverse complement strand
AAAAAAAAAAGCAAAGCAACATGAGGAGGACAAAAACCTTAATCCAAACATTGGCTCTGATTTGCAGATATTATTCCAGCCAACAGAAATGTTAGTAGAAGGATCTTACAAATGTCAGCAGGCGAAATGCATAACAAGTAACTGTAATCCCAACAGAGTTTTAGTCGACTACACTGAGGTGTTTCCATATTTTAATGAACTGCTATGATGATAATGTCTGCAAAAAAGGTCATTTTAAAACTTGGTGT
>NW_007607545.1:0-248 GCF_000523025.1 Cynoglossus semilaevis | reverse complement strand
TTTTCTTTTGTTGGTGATAATAATGGCTTTTGGACTAGCAGCATTGCTTTTAATAGCCTCATTTAAATGTTTATAACACGTACTGCTACATCAGTCCTTTAATGTTGATTGAATTCCTTTGACCACATGCCCAATGAAACAACAACAATATGTCTCAGGCAATAGAGTACCGGTTTTACGCAGTGGTACTCTTACTGGATCCAAGACAAGAGTCTGGTTTCAAGTGCAATATTTTCTTATTTACAATT
>NW_007607544.1:0-248 GCF_000523025.1 Cynoglossus semilaevis | reverse complement strand
TTCCCCTGGAAACAAGTTGCTCTCCCCCGCCCCACCCCCCTGATAATTCTCTGATGATCAAGTGACACAAATCATGTGTTCGGAACCCCAAATATGGTAAAAGCTGGTAACCAAAAATCAGAGTTTCTTGAGTTTCTGGAATTTCAGGCATTCCGGAATCCACCACTGTCCGAGAAAGTTCGGGGCGGTGCAAAATGTAGACCAGTCTTTTTTCCGAAGCGCTGCTTTCAGATGTACCTGTATCAATT
>NW_007607543.1:0-248 GCF_000523025.1 Cynoglossus semilaevis | reverse complement strand
ATCGGTCAACTGGTATTATAGGACATCCTTATTGTTAGTTTTAACCCATTTTATATTTTTAAATTAGCGTTGCAATAAAAACATAAAATTGTAGATTAGATGAAATATGTAATGAAGCAAAGGAAAAATACTAAATACTTCTTAGTACATGTTTTTCCGAAATTTACACAACTGTATATCCGTTTTTACTTTTCATAGTTTGTGAACACATACATAAGAATGTGATTTATACAAATATATATATATAT
>NW_007607542.1:0-248 GCF_000523025.1 Cynoglossus semilaevis | reverse complement strand
AAGTGGTCGACAGGGCAGCGAACTCAGGCTGCGTTCAAAGTCACGTCACTTTCTGAAGTCCTGTTGTTCCAGGTTAACCTTTGACCCCGTTACTACGACGACCTCAGAGTCCACAGAAGACGCCGCAGTGATGTCATCAGTGACTCACACCTTCTACACAAACTGATGACAGTCATGTTCTCGTCCTCCGTCTGGGCCTGTGGCTCAGTGGTCGAAGGACCGGCTCAGTGAAGGCGACAGAAAAGAAC
>NW_007607541.1:0-248 GCF_000523025.1 Cynoglossus semilaevis | reverse complement strand
TTTTTTTACAAAAGGTTTAAAAGTAATATATCACCATGAAACAAAGGAAAACTAATCAGGCCAATATGAATATGTTTCAGACTAGAGATAGACGACAAGAAAAAAAGAAAAAAGGTCAGGATCTTAGATGAATGTCAAGTGTCCAGAGGACTCAAGGTTAGAGGGATGAAGTGAAAACTTATTAAAGAGAAAAAAAAAAGAAAAAATATAGCTAGAATGTAAAAAAGAGTGAGCTAATAATAATAATA
>NW_007607540.1:0-248 GCF_000523025.1 Cynoglossus semilaevis | reverse complement strand
TTAAAGCAGCTTCGCAGCCCACATGACCTCTGACCTCCAGTCTCCTCGTCAGCGCAGCGATCTCCGTTTCTCTCTCTTCCACTTGACTCTTTAGTCTCTCCTGCTCTCGCATTGAATCTGACAACCTGGTGGACACAACAACACACCAGTCATTATCACAATCAAGAAAACTACAAAGTAAGTCAGTTAAGATTAAGTTTAAATACCAAAAACTGTACACCTTTATTTTTGATATTGACAGTTTGTAT
>NW_007607539.1:0-248 GCF_000523025.1 Cynoglossus semilaevis | reverse complement strand
TAACCACAAAACACCATAGGTCGAGGATGTCGTAAACCAAGAAGCCCCTGTACTCATTGACACAATTTCCTTGACCTCATCTTGAACCACAACATGTGCGATACTTCACAAAACACTCCACGGGCAGTTTACCTCCCACTCTTTGGGATTATTGAACTCCTGCTTCTCAGTGGACTTCAGGAACTCCTCCAGGCTGACCAGCCGATCTTTGTTAGTATCCACCTTAAAACGTAAAAAAAAAAAAAAAA
>NW_007607538.1:0-248 GCF_000523025.1 Cynoglossus semilaevis | reverse complement strand
AAGTAGATTAGTATTAATTCCAAATTTTTTGGTTTATTCCGATCTTCCTGTTTTTGAGTCTGTCTTGCCGATACCGATTTTTGCTAATTACAATGTCCTTCAATTAACAGCATTTACAGGAAGTAAGGCGTATTCAGTGCAAATGAATTTTCTTTTTTAATTTATTGACTTGATTGAGGTACCAAAGGAAAAATAGGTTTCTGTTCATTAACTTTCCGACAAATAAAGGTTTGTGTAATAGGTATGCA
>NW_007607537.1:0-248 GCF_000523025.1 Cynoglossus semilaevis | reverse complement strand
ATTAGCGGCATCCTCGTAACGTCACACTTGCCTTTTAATGCAGAACGCTTGCTCTCCCGGTGGTGAAGAAGTTTTAAAGGCTTCATTGCTTCAATAGAGAGCCACTCGCCGCATATTATGCAGCACGGGCTTTGTGTGTGGGAACAACCTGTTGCATATTTCAAGTAGGACTCCCGTAATTGTCTGTTGAATGGAGCTTTGTTTTTCTTTGAATACGTGGACTCTTCTGTTTCCTCACTGGCTCGCTC
>NW_007607536.1:0-248 GCF_000523025.1 Cynoglossus semilaevis | reverse complement strand
AAGCCTGCTATGCCTTTAAATAATGTCCTAAAATTGTATTTCAGGCAGGCACTGCAGCCCTTGCCCAGAGTGTGCTGGCAGAGTTGCCTGACCAAGTGGCCTCCTTCTTCAATTTATTTGACCTGAAGCCCCCCAGCGAACCCAGTCCTTCCTAGAAATGTAGGAACTACCCTGATCACCTCTCTTTCCCCACGTCCCCCACCCTCCCTTAATCACACCCACAGCTGATTTAGTTATACTCAGCCGAC
>NW_007607535.1:0-248 GCF_000523025.1 Cynoglossus semilaevis | reverse complement strand
CCCAATATTATCAAAAAGCTTTGTAGATTTGTACTAGCAGTATTTATATTTAACAAAAACATATTGTTCTAAAAAATGTTTTTCTATATTGGACTACGATGTGGTCCCACAATGAAATGACAGTGGCTGCAGTGGCCCTCCTCTCATTTAAGTTGGAGAGCCTCAAGTACAACCGATGACATTTCGCAGTTACGTCGCCATCTCCCATGAATTTATTATATCTTGTTCTGTTGTTTCAACGTACGATC
>NW_007607534.1:0-248 GCF_000523025.1 Cynoglossus semilaevis | reverse complement strand
TCCGACATATTTAGTCAAAAAGCTGCTAATGTTGAGATAAACATAAAGATGATGTTGATGACCTGAAAGTCTGCCATCTACAGGTGATTCATTAGCAAACAGTGTCTTGGCCAAAAAAAAATCAGCCCAAAGACAGCGTTACTGACAGAGTAAAACTAAATTTGAGCCAAAGTTTGCCAGATTAGCATAAACGCTCATTTCCTGACCTGTCTGCGCTGCTTTGTAGTTCCGTTGGAAATCGTCCTTTA
>NW_007607533.1:0-248 GCF_000523025.1 Cynoglossus semilaevis | reverse complement strand
TTTTTTTTTAATGAGGGAAGAGACTGGATCTAACAAAGGCACAATCTGTAGGGAATCCACTCTGTCTTTACATATAAGGCCAACCGTTTTAAGGAGCTGACAAGGGAGAGACGTTGATCTAGTGCAGAAGGTTTATTCAAAACACTTCAATTTGTGGTCGGTGGAACAGGACCAGACAGGAACAAGAACAACAACCCAACCAGGACAGAGTGAGGGAGAGCGGTGTACTGTATATACCCAGGTGACAC
>NW_007607532.1:0-248 GCF_000523025.1 Cynoglossus semilaevis | reverse complement strand
GAAGAGTTTGATAATAAATACTCACTCAAGACAAACTGAATTTCTTGTTCTGAGATTAGGACTAAAAATAAGTAATAATTATTATTTAAAAAATTATAATATGAATCTATAATAATTATATTTTATAATACAACGTATATATAATATAATTTGTCAACATATATATATATATGTTTAAAAATATATTCCAGTACGTTGTGACAGTATTTTGGTCTAAATATTTTTTTATTAGTCAATGAAAATTCATA
>NW_007607531.1:0-248 GCF_000523025.1 Cynoglossus semilaevis | reverse complement strand
AAAAAAAAAAAACTGAAATATGGAGGAAGAGACGACGAAAGAAAGAAAATCCATCGAATCCATCTTGGAAATATATAGCTGATCGCGTTCAAAAGCTAAGGTGCGGTACGCTGTTACTTGGTTTACGACCTATGGCGTTTCGTGGTTACATCACCGTCTCCCATAAATTTCATAAGAAATGTTTGTTCCATCACTCCTGAAAATAATTGCGACAAATACGTTGCTATACGCAGAAGACGGCTTTGTTT
>NW_007607530.1:0-248 GCF_000523025.1 Cynoglossus semilaevis | reverse complement strand
TTTTTTTTTTTTTAAATCGCACAAAAAGATTTTTTCCACATTTTGAATCATTCTTCATTGTCACGGCCTCAGTTCTTTTCCTGGGTACGTTCTGAACCGACGTACTTTTAGGTATTACCTAACTCATGACTGTTAAATTCATCAATTTCAGTACTTTCCCTGCTCCTCTCTTCTGAATTCAAATAATTCTACTCTTCACTTCTGTTTTCTGAATAATTTTAGGTACTTCTCCCTTTTCTTTGACCTGC
>NW_007607529.1:0-248 GCF_000523025.1 Cynoglossus semilaevis | reverse complement strand
TTTTCACCTTCATCACTAGTGAAATGCAACATGACGTGATCCTTGACCAGGTGTCAAATCACAGTACAAAACATCACATGCAGTCACACACGTACCTCAGTTCCCCTTAGCTTCTGAGTCAGTGTTTCCTAACCTTTTTTTTCTGCAGCACTCCCCCCTCACGTTAGCTACTCACTGAATCACTGAACTTTTTTTTTCACTGAGGCACAAATTAAAAATATTGACTTAATTTAACCTGCTACCCCTCC
>NW_007607528.1:0-248 GCF_000523025.1 Cynoglossus semilaevis | reverse complement strand
TGTATATATCAAACTCAACACCGCAGTTGGACACAGATCCAGACAGTATCCGTCCAAAAAAGTTAAATGCTTTAACTGAAAAAGAAAACTAAATAAAAATGTGTAGTCAGTCAGATAATAATCTCCTAACAAAAACAGCTCTGGGACATTTTGTTGGGTCTGGCGTTCACTTTAAACTTTTCTACATGTAGTCACCTGTTCAAGAAACCTTCAAAAACCACCCAAGACCACACACACACACACACACA
>NW_007607527.1:0-248 GCF_000523025.1 Cynoglossus semilaevis | reverse complement strand
TTTTTTTTTTTTTGACTTTGGAAACCTTCCTCCACAGCCACAAAATATATTTAACCAAAATTCTTTTGTAAACTCACTTCAATGTTGAGTTTGCTGAAAATGTTAGTGAGACTTTCCATCTGAGGAAAATTTGTTTTTGTTTGTCTTGAAATCAAAATACTGATCCCAGTGCAGTAATGCATCTGAGGTTAAGATTGTTCTTCATTGTTGTCACACTTTGCCCATTCATTTTGATAAAAAAAAAAAAA
>NW_007607526.1:0-248 GCF_000523025.1 Cynoglossus semilaevis | reverse complement strand
AAACAAACTGCACTAGTGGCTTATCACTTTTAACAAGTGAAGCTGAGACGTTGTAGGGTTGTTAATAAGGCATTTGAATAAAAATGCAACTGGGACTGTATGTGATCATATGGTTTTGAGTATGAAATCAACCAACAATTTACTAAAAATTACATTTGAAAACTGTAAGTAATTGGGATGTTCTGGTGCAGTGCAAAATCACTAGAAAGTGCCTAGAAAGATTTTCTTTTTTGTTTTGTTTTGTTTTT
>NW_007607525.1:0-248 GCF_000523025.1 Cynoglossus semilaevis | reverse complement strand
GTCCAGTGTTGGTTGACTAAAGGTTTCAGGCACAGTTTGTTTGTTGACAGTCGACTCGTTGGTGTGTAGTCACCAGTCCAGGACACTCTGTCAGTCTGTCAATCAAGTCACCACACCAACATGGACCTCGGTGATCCCCTAATCTGACACAGTGACCAGTGCACCAGTCCAACCGTGGGCAATGAGACAAAGGGAGAGAGACCACAGATCACAAATCATCCTGTCTTTCTTTTTCTCTTTTTTTTTTT
>NW_007607524.1:0-248 GCF_000523025.1 Cynoglossus semilaevis | reverse complement strand
GTGTTGTTGCTCTGCTTGTGTAACGTTGCCGAGAGAATGATGTATTTCAGCAGCAGTGCAGCTGCATAGCTGAACTGCCTTGGAACAGACAGGCAGGCGTTACCAGCATTTAGTTAGATATTTTTGGTACTTAATTTGTTGGTTTATTTCAGAGTTTAAATACAAGAAGATTACTCAGAGAAACAGGTTTTGCACTGTTAAAAATGGTGATGTGTGAATGTCATTTAAAAGGCAAATCCTTTTTTTTT
>NW_007607523.1:0-248 GCF_000523025.1 Cynoglossus semilaevis | reverse complement strand
AATAATATATAACCAATCTGAACATGTAGCAGTAAAAAAGGAAGACCTCATCTCAGCCATTTTGCAGATGATCAAAACATACAGTATCTCTGCCCTTGGTGTATTTGATTACAGCTTGAGACAGAACACCATCTTGTTACTGTATCCTTGGGTTAAAAACTGTGTTGTTGTTATTGTCATCATTCTGACATATACGACGTCACTGATCAAAAAGTGCATGTAGAGGACAGACTGTCTACAGAGACGTC
>NW_007607522.1:0-248 GCF_000523025.1 Cynoglossus semilaevis | reverse complement strand
CCATATTATCATTTTAGCATTTTAGTTCTTTTAGTACTTTAATGCTGCCACTCCTACAGCGACCTTGTAGTATACAATAAATGCAATCATGCCATTGTTGTGTGTGTTACGTGAATACAAGGACTAATGTTTCTGTCCAGGCAGAACAAACCTGATATGGTAAATAGAGCTGTACGTACTGACGACGTACTGATTTCTTTGAACTTGTTTTCCTTGTTTATTGAGTGCAGCGTTTTTTTTTTTTTTTT
>NW_007607521.1:0-248 GCF_000523025.1 Cynoglossus semilaevis | reverse complement strand
CGCCCCACTATTTGAGAAGTACTGAGCCAATCGTTTACTATCTCTGGACTTCCGATCCAGTCTGAACATCCGTCTCGTCTCCGATAAAACACGTTAAATATTACCCATCCGACTTTTTTTTTTTCTAATGAAATAAAGAGATGGAGAACACCATACACGGCCAGAAGGAATTCTTCTTTACTGCAGCCGTGATTCTCGTTCGTGAGAGGAAGTGCCAGTAAGGCCACAGGAATGCAAATAATTACAGT
>NW_007607520.1:0-248 GCF_000523025.1 Cynoglossus semilaevis | reverse complement strand
TATTTTACTCATCTTTTCCTCGTTCCTCAGCTCTGCTTGACTTCTGCTCATACTGGAGCGACGGCGTTAAATTTTAACATCAGGTCTGCAGGACGTGGTCCATTAAAGACCAACGACCAATCGTTGATCGTCTTGACTTTTCAGGAAGTTTTTGAGCAGAAACAGGAACGCTGAATTAAACATCTTAGATCAGGAGTCAGGCCAGAGTACAGGTAGAGATTTTATTTTATTTATTTTTCTCCCTTGAA
>NW_007607519.1:0-248 GCF_000523025.1 Cynoglossus semilaevis | reverse complement strand
CTCATGTTTTAATTTGTCTCCACGTGAAGTTTCTCACACACACATTTCTGATGTGGGGGAGAAATGTGGGGGCGGGGACCGGCGGTGTACTGACAAAGGCACTGACAAGTGCGATAGAGGCTGATGGAGGGCGCCGGAGGAGTGGGCAGTGGGGCGAAGACAGGCTTTAACTGTCGGACGGCCGTTGAGAGAGAGAAAAAAAAACCTGAAAAATGTTTTTCTTTTTTTATTTGAGACTTAAAAGAAAA
>NW_007607518.1:0-248 GCF_000523025.1 Cynoglossus semilaevis | reverse complement strand
AAGAATTGCAGTACAGTTACAACCATGATGAAAAACACCCAGAACTTGAACTGCTACAGCAGTTATGACATCTAAACTGCTGCCAGTTTGGGTAGAGGTAATATTTCATCATGATGACGATCAATAACTAGTTAAATAGTCTCTGCCTTACACTATAAATCATACCAGAAACTTCAACACTAAATGGTAAAGTTATTTCTGTTATATTTAATGTGTAAAAGCCTTTTGAACCATCTTTAAATATCTTA
>NW_007607517.1:0-248 GCF_000523025.1 Cynoglossus semilaevis | reverse complement strand
TGCTGCTGCTGCTGCTGCTGCGTGTGTTTGTTTCTGAAAACCCAGGGTCAGTGTCTGAACACGGGCAGCCGCCTGTTTGGCCGCTGCTGGCACGCGGGAGACGTGGTGGGCTGTATGATCAACATGGAGGACAAGTCCATGATCTTCACCCTGAATGGAGAAATCCTCATCACCAGCACCGGCTCCGAGCTCTGCTTCACCGACTTTGAGACCGAGGATGGTAAAGGAAGTGTGTGTTTGTTTATGTG
>NW_007607516.1:0-248 GCF_000523025.1 Cynoglossus semilaevis | reverse complement strand
CCCGAGAGATATCTAGAGATATCTCAACCTCAAACGATGGACAAATCAACGATGCCAACTGGTGAGGAAGGCATCCACCCGTAGATTTCAGCGATCAGCAGGGGCTAGAAAATAGAAGATACGTGACAACCTTGCTGCTAGATATCTCAGATGTGAAGCTGCCGTCGGAATTTTCCATCCCACAATAAGAGTTTGTAAACCCATCTATTCCCTTCAATAGAATTTGGTCTGCCAAAAAAAAAAAAAAA
>NW_007607515.1:0-248 GCF_000523025.1 Cynoglossus semilaevis | reverse complement strand
TTACGCCAAATGAGGCTTAAATAAAAAAGTTAATTAAAAAAGAATATTATCAACAAGCAGCCACTACATTCAAATCTGTAAAATGGAATTTTGTGGATTAGGGAAGCCAGAGAAAATATTAATAATAATCACACGGAGGAAAGGTGCAAACGATAAACAGAAATAAATATAATTTAAAAAAGACACAAAATGATAGCACACGTTTAGCAAGCGAGGAATAGCCACTCGTGTACTGTCTCTTTAAATGT
>NW_007607514.1:0-248 GCF_000523025.1 Cynoglossus semilaevis | reverse complement strand
CTCTTCCTTCTGAGGATCCATGGGCAGTAATACAAAGTTAATGAAGAAATGACCTCTCCTTGATGATTGGTTAGCAGCCCGGAGATGCAACGAATTTAATTGTAATGTTTGATTTGCAACAAGGACATGTGCAAAAGAATTTGAAAAGTAAAGTTTTATTGACAATGGATGTTAAACATGCCACGTTTATCTTTGTCACTCTCTAACTGAAGGTTTGTATACAATTATTTTCTATAAACAAACTGCAG
>NW_007607513.1:0-248 GCF_000523025.1 Cynoglossus semilaevis | reverse complement strand
TCTTTTTTGGTCATTTTACATCAGCATAGTTGTAATGGATAAGAGCGCCCTCCAGCAACAAGACCATCGACACAAACATATCCTTACGTTAACAATCAGCGACCTCTGTATGTAGGGCTGCCTTTCAGAAGCTGATAATGGCTGTACTAGACGCACAAGTCATTGTTTAATTCTACTGCCCAAACCTTTGTTTCCAACTCAACCATCAACCGCCTATCTCAGTGCTGCCACCTCCTGGATTGGTATGG
>NW_007607512.1:0-248 GCF_000523025.1 Cynoglossus semilaevis | reverse complement strand
TATTTATTTATTTATTTTAAAGTTAAATGTGTTTATGTTACCTCTGGTACAATTGAAGGTGATTCTGACCAGACATACTGTACTCAAGGAGTGAATCTGCTTTACATAGTCCTAATGGATATGAGAAGAGTGCCACTCAGTGGACAGATTCTGAACTTCTTCTTCTTCTGGCACAGGCTGTTTCCTATCATGCAAATATTCATAAAATAACTTGCGTTTGATATGCTTTCTGGTTGATTAAGGATTGC
>NW_007607511.1:0-248 GCF_000523025.1 Cynoglossus semilaevis | reverse complement strand
AATTGATTCAATTGTAATTTTAGCTAATGCTAAGAGCTAACAAAGCTATTTTGGTTGACATTTAACTATATATTTTTTTAAAACAACTTATCCCTGACTATTATTTGGGTTGAATGAAAACATGTTTGATTTATATTTGGGTTAATTATTACCTCGTATCCTACGACTTTTAACTACTACATTCATGTGTCCTCGTTTTAACAAATAACTTGTATTCTCATTTTCCGTGTGAGTGTTTTGTTTTTTTT
>NW_007607510.1:0-248 GCF_000523025.1 Cynoglossus semilaevis | reverse complement strand
TAGTTTTCCGTTAACCTTACTTTAAAATATATTTTTAAATTTTTGTCTATATATCTAATTCTGACATTATTTTCAACACTTTGTGTTTTGGAAACCTCCACTGTTTTGTTTTACCGTACAGTTCTTTTTCATTATTAGCTACCTTACTAGGCTAAATGCTGACATTTTAAATGTTGTTTTAATTTATGTTTATATATTTTTGGCTTAACCTAAGCACCTCTGATTATTAATTGGCCAATAAATATAGA
>NW_007607509.1:0-248 GCF_000523025.1 Cynoglossus semilaevis | reverse complement strand
ACCTTGAAATAGAATTACATCTATAATTTTAAACAATATATTTTTTAAATGGAACTCATCTTGAACTACCAGCACTCCCTTTGAGATCTACTAGCAAATCCCGATCTACTTACTGGGCACCCCTGCCCTATATACTGGCAGGATTTTTAGTATTAGTGGTCTATGCATCATGTATGCATTTTTTTATTTAACAACAATAATATGAAACAAATGACACTGCATATCTGGAATGAAGGGAAAAAACATGC
>NW_007607508.1:0-248 GCF_000523025.1 Cynoglossus semilaevis | reverse complement strand
GTTAGCCCCGGAGCTAATGTTAGCTTGTGCATTCCAATTTCCATTCCATTTTTTTATACAGTTGTGTTACAGACTGTAAGAAATTTTGTGAAGAAAAAAAATGAACGCGCATTTTCCTCGCTCATTCATGACCAATCGGAAAGACTAAATATGTCACACTCATTTGTTAAAAAGTTAGGCAACGCTCATCGCTGCCGCACCTCGCCCTTCTCCCGTGTATCTGAACAGGAAATGCATAAATTCAGTGA
>NW_007607507.1:0-248 GCF_000523025.1 Cynoglossus semilaevis | reverse complement strand
ACTTATATCCCTGGACCACAGCGTGAGGTCAGCTCCTCTACCTTGTCCTCAGACTTGTAGAAGACTTTATGCGGTGAGCCCAGAGCGCCGAGAACATCCTGACACGAGTCTCCAAAGAAGATGCTCTTCTCTATGGGCCTGACTTTGGAGTCGGCCATGACGCCCGGACCACAGGCTGCAACCACACGTCACAACAACACCAGAGATTAACCAGAGGAGCACGTCGTCAGGAACGCCAGCTCCAGGTA
>NW_007607506.1:0-248 GCF_000523025.1 Cynoglossus semilaevis | reverse complement strand
GACTCAAACTGTGAAGACTGGAGAACAACACTGATGTCAATGTGTTAGAGGACAAGCTGAGGTGTATTGGATTCAATTGGACTCATCCTGACCTCTCCATGGTGCTGAACTGCAGAGGCGTTGCAAAGGACGTAGGACAGGTGTGGGGATGATTTACATTTCAATTTGATTCTTCAGATTTGCTCTTACCACATTTGTGGTGATATTTAATAAAGCCTTAAGAGGAACTTTTGCCGCAGCTGCCGTGG
>NW_007607505.1:0-249 GCF_000523025.1 Cynoglossus semilaevis | reverse complement strand
CGGGAATTGGCACAACAATCATGTGATTCAGAAAATAGAGTACCAGGGAAATTGTTATTATAGGCGACAGACACAGATTAAAATATTTACCACGAGTCTCCACACACTAACGTCCTGCATGGTTTTTTTCTTCTTATCAATCAATGGGTGTTTCAATCTTGGCCACAGAGGTATTCTGACAAGTAATTCACTTTATCAAATCAAGCAGCTAAGTATGGAGAAATTCATTTAGTTAGGGGAATGTTTTTT
>NW_007607504.1:0-249 GCF_000523025.1 Cynoglossus semilaevis | reverse complement strand
TTTTTTTTTTTTTAACGAATATTTTATTATTTCAGGTGTGGGACGGTACAAATGCCAAGTCAACATGGTTAATCATCTGTTTTTTTGTACAGATGATTATGCACATTTCTAGTTCTCCTGTTTTACATAGCAACTGGAAAAATTCCAAAATAATCATCCTGGAGAGAAATCCTGGAGACCAGTCTCCAGAACGCTCTGTCAAACTCATCAGGACTACCACGTCTTCGTCACAGTGACCTCTAATGACAC
>NW_007607503.1:0-249 GCF_000523025.1 Cynoglossus semilaevis | reverse complement strand
AAACTCGGTGCTAACAGTGAAGCACTCACACCTTTCTTCGTCTGTGCATGCATTTCCTGCAAATGCTCTCCATAAATAAATACATGAATGGCTCATGACTCATTTAGTGGTACAGGTGGCAAGGCATCTTGTTGTTTTCTAACCTATAACCTTTATATTGAGTACAAAGAGTTCTAGAGCAGTCTGTATGAAGACGGGGGAGGCAGGGTAGTAGGGAGAAAAAGAGAGAGAGGGAGACAGAGAGAGAGA
>NW_007607502.1:0-249 GCF_000523025.1 Cynoglossus semilaevis | reverse complement strand
TTTTAAACTCACAAATATCATAAAAAATAGATACAAATACTATCAAACTGTTTTTAAAAAAATTATATTTCATCACAGTCAAGAGAAAAGATTGTACATTTGGAGAGGTAGAACCAAGAATGCACACAGCCCTGCAGGGGGCGCATGTCACATATAGCTAATAAGTAGTGGTTAAAATTTGACTGCGTGACCATAGATCAAGGAGACAGGTTTGTCTCGGAGTCTTTCTTCTTCTTTTTCTTTCGGCTT
>NW_007607501.1:0-249 GCF_000523025.1 Cynoglossus semilaevis | reverse complement strand
CAATACAGTTTAATCTAATCTAATCTGGACTACAGTTAGAAATCAATAACAGCTGCATCAAATAATCAACCCATAAAAAACAACACCTGTTACTCCATTATCTAGTTTGGGTCTATAAAGTAAAGACCACTGGTCCTGCACTAGTCTCCAGTCAACCACGATGATACCAAACCAGAGGAGGACACCAGGTTAAAGATGCCAAGTCCAAACACACACACCAAAGCCTTCAACATGAGCCATGACACAAAC
>NW_007607500.1:0-249 GCF_000523025.1 Cynoglossus semilaevis | reverse complement strand
TTTTTCTGAATGGGTTGTGTCGAATCCTGTATGTCGTACTTTTTTATTAGCAAAGTTTACCTCTATTGTAAGAGTGTGCCAATAATTACACTGAACTGCTAAATTAGTAGTGGTGGTCAAGTCATAACGCATGGACAAATGTTGCCTTTCAGTTGCAAATGTAGCTAAGAAGCTACATAAGCTAAACATAGTTTTAATCGTGTTTGTATGTCCTGTATATACACCATATTTTCCGGACTATAAGTCGCA
>NW_007607499.1:0-249 GCF_000523025.1 Cynoglossus semilaevis | reverse complement strand
CATCTATCCATCTATCCATCCATCTAAAATCATTTACTGTAACTTGAAAGAAGTTAAAAACATCACAATGTTCAGAGAGTTTCATTATACATAAAAGGGTCGGAGGGAAACAAGGAGGCAGCCAAGTATGGGCAGCAGAGAGGCAGCAGCTGGTGTAGTGGACTAGTGGACTGGGGGTTGGGCAGGCAGGTGATTGGGGTCAGCAGAGCTCATATACATTAAAGCTGGTGGCTCTTTGATGCAGTCATG
>NW_007607498.1:0-249 GCF_000523025.1 Cynoglossus semilaevis | reverse complement strand
AAAAAAAAAAAAAATTATATAAAATATTGTGTGGACAGAGTAGGACTAAAGTAGGACTAAAAAAAAAAAAAACTTGGTACATTACTGCCACCTACTGGCCTGGATTGTATGCATCAGCGCTACATATGTTGCAGATAATATTCCAGAAACAGAAAGTGAGATTAAACATGTTGAGTAATTTAACGAAAAATGGAAACTGAACGCTGCGTCCCTTCACTTCCTGCCAGGGCGTCTTCGACCACCGTATGA
>NW_007607497.1:0-249 GCF_000523025.1 Cynoglossus semilaevis | reverse complement strand
TTTTAAATAAAATGTATTATTATTATAAGCGAGTACACAAATTAACTTAAAAAATGTTATCGGGACACGCTTTGAATTATTCCCTTTAAATCGACCCGAGGTGTGAATGTTAGTGTAACTGTTAGTGTGAATGGTTGTTTGTTTCTGTACATCGCCCTCTAATGGATTGGTGGACTCCCGAGTATTTACTGTCCTCAAGCCATTAAGTAGTAGAAAATGAATGAATGAAGTACTTTGGAGGGGAAAATA
>NW_007607496.1:0-249 GCF_000523025.1 Cynoglossus semilaevis | reverse complement strand
CGTACTATATCTTTAAATAATAACGACAAAAAGGTCTATAATGAGAGGACAAAGTATTTGGGCCACGCTGAGGTGGAACAAAAAATAAAATGAGGACAATAAAGCGGTTTATGAGGAAAAGTTGTACCGTTATGAGCAATAAAGTTGTAAATTTACAAGAATCAAGTCCTAACTTTGCAAAAAAATACATTTAGAAGATAAAGTCCTAAATTATTGACCACAGATTTCTAAATGCTAACACTAAAAAAA
>NW_007607495.1:0-249 GCF_000523025.1 Cynoglossus semilaevis | reverse complement strand
AAAAAAAGCAATTTAAAAAAAGGTGTTTTGGTTCAAATGATTTTGAATGATGAATATCCCAGATATTTGTCATTTCAGTTCGATGTGAAGAGTTGCTGAGACTCAAACTAACAGGTTTCCCAGAGCACTTAGTTCCATCAAGAATGCATGTTGTTCATGGGGTTAACCTGTTAAACTGTTTAACCACTACAAAAATAAACCTTAAGTGACAGTGAGTCAGGGGGAAGTTGAATTTAATGACAGCCATTA
>NW_007607494.1:0-249 GCF_000523025.1 Cynoglossus semilaevis | reverse complement strand
GAATAGGAGGTTTCAGCGTACTCAAGGAGCCAAATGATTATCACGTCGGGAAGCGAACAGTCTGGCTGTGTGCCAACAACGAGCAGGTGGTTGTGAGCCGGGGTCCTGATGAGCTGAGATCGCCGGCAGGTGTGTCTGATCACTTACCTCTTTAAGTTTGGGTGCGTGATTTGCTGCTTCTGATTGGCTTACCAGGAGAGCTTACTCTTCCCTAGCCAATCATGTTGGCCAGGCGTGTCAAACTCATTT
>NW_007607493.1:0-249 GCF_000523025.1 Cynoglossus semilaevis | reverse complement strand
AAAATCCATGCTGCTAACGATCGTCATTTAAAAACACAATTTGATTCTGCGAGGCGAGCAGCTGAACCAATCAGGAGCCGGCGTGTTCTTTCTGCTGCGGCAGCTCTCATTCAAACAACTGAAATGAAGTTTCGAGTCAGGCCTTAACAACTGTAGGAGGTTGGCCAGAAATGAAGTGAGAGAGAGAAGACAAGTGGTTCCCAAAGGGCGGGTCAGGTTAATTTAAGTTGTACTATATTTAGGAACTTC
>NW_007607492.1:0-249 GCF_000523025.1 Cynoglossus semilaevis | reverse complement strand
ATTACAGCAGTGGTACACTTATGTTGAATGTGCCATACTCCAATGAAAGCCCCTCATGCCCCCCCTGGCATCTCACCATGCCCCCCAGGGGCACTATTTGAGAAGTATTGCCTCAGGCTAAATTACCAAGTCAGTAGGCAAAAATACAGCCTACACAACACTAAACTCAAAGACATACAAACAAACTAACACTGAGGAATACGCTAGTTGCCAAATCTGAAAGAATTGTGAATTGACCAATGAAGAAGG
>NW_007607491.1:0-249 GCF_000523025.1 Cynoglossus semilaevis | reverse complement strand
TTTTGTGTCTGGTATTTATATTTAAATAACTAAGAGTCTTAGTTTCACAGGTGTCTGAGGTCTTACCTTTGACGTGGTGCAGAATTGCGACAACGTGTTCAGCAAAAATCTCTGACGGGCTCCTGTGATACTGAGGAGTCTGCACATGCTGGAAGATGGAGCGGAACGCCTGATCCTTCTTTGAGGACTGAACCAGATCCTGAGACAACTGACGCTCCTTCACTAAAATATCAGAAGAGCTGAAAAAAA
>NW_007607490.1:0-249 GCF_000523025.1 Cynoglossus semilaevis | reverse complement strand
AAAAAGTCCAGCAGGGCAGTGAGGGGAAGTGTGTCATGACTTTCATTACTCATGGGACTGCATGTAACTGTGCAAACAACAAGTTGCTCTTCTTTGCTTTTTGGCAAAAATTAGCACGTCAGCTTTTTTGACATCATCGTCTGCTCACAATAATTACGAAACCAAACAGTGAAGTCGCAGTAGAATCAGTCAAGTGACTTCAGCGTTACTGCTTCGTTTGTTTCAGAAGCAGAAATGCTTGTTTTTGTT
>NW_007607489.1:0-249 GCF_000523025.1 Cynoglossus semilaevis | reverse complement strand
CAGGGCAGAAGTGAGCCATTGTGCAAATTATTTTTCTTCAGTTTCAGGGCTGAATCATTACTGATACTTAAGCAGATCAGACAGTTGTACCACAACTAAGAGATTAGGTTTTCAGTCACAGCGGTCCTTCCCCCTTGTGTTGGGTCAGTAGTGGCTGAATATATATATGAATATATAACTGTCGAGTTCAAACAGGAACAGCTCCAGTTCAGGAGCCAGTTTCTCCTTCAAGAACTTTCCCATTAATTG
>NW_007607488.1:0-249 GCF_000523025.1 Cynoglossus semilaevis | reverse complement strand
AGAGAGATGAGGAGAACAAGCAGCGGGAGCCTGAGTCAGCACTGGCCTGACACTCATATTAATGTGGTCTTGGTGTGGGGAATTTAATGAGTGACAGAGTATCATAATGTGCTCACTGGTGTGATGCGCCTTCCTCCACCCCCCTTCACTGGGCCTCAGCAGAACGACGTGAAGGATGTGTGGAAGGAAGAGGCGGAGCGGGGGCCATGACAGATTAAAAACATGTATAATGTAGAGAAGTCAGACAAT
>NW_007607487.1:0-249 GCF_000523025.1 Cynoglossus semilaevis | reverse complement strand
AGTTGACATCACAGGTGTCCTTGTTCATTTTGTAAAGGTGGAATATATGCATTTATTTATATCGGTACGATACGTCTCTATCTATGTTGTCCAGCAAGTGCGAAAGTGATGCAATTATGGTCGGCGTAATTGTAATTTAGCGGCGAAAACATTACGCAAGCAGGTACACGAGAAAAAGGCCAAAAGTTACGCTAAAAGTTATAACGTAGCACACTAGCAGAGAAGGAACAGAAAAGAGAGAAAAAAAGT
>NW_007607486.1:0-249 GCF_000523025.1 Cynoglossus semilaevis | reverse complement strand
CACACACACACACACACACACGACTCCAGCCGTACAGCATAGCTTTTCCCAAACAGCTGTAATTGTCTGTGTGGTAGCTAAAGGTTAGCTAACGTGGCTACAGTAGCCAAACATTAGTCGTCGACACAGACTAGACCGAAGGTAAACAAAGCTGGACGTTTGAAGCTAAGAAACAGGAAATAACATCAGCACAAAGAAACGTAGCTATGACTTAGACCGGAGTAAATTAGATTAGATTAGATTAGATTA
>NW_007607485.1:0-249 GCF_000523025.1 Cynoglossus semilaevis | reverse complement strand
CTTCTCAGACACATGTCTGACCTGAAGGACTCTCCCTCAGTGGAGGGAGTTATTATTGGCCTGAAACCTTAAAGTACTTAGTTTACTGTATTTTTATTTTATTTTATCCTTGGTCTGTTTCAGTCGTTCTGATGTGCATGCACTCCATCCTGGTGGGAGGTGAGCAGCAGGCTGCATTTCTACTCAAAGCTCAGGATCTGGGCATGACGTCTGGACAGTACGTTTTCATCCCCTTCGACACGCTCCTCT
>NW_007607484.1:0-249 GCF_000523025.1 Cynoglossus semilaevis | reverse complement strand
CTTTAAGGGACTAGGATGCAATTTATTGTACTTCCTCTATTTTCAGTTGCCTTAAATTTCCAAACCACCTGCTTGGAAATGGATGTGAACCAGGGCATGTTCCTGACGAATGGGAGGAGTGGTTATGTCCTGAAACCAGCCTACATGAGGGATCCATCAATCAATTTTGACCCAAACAAACTGACTAGAGGAGACTGGCTAAGACACAAGTCCCTTCACATCATGGTGAAGATGGCTAACACACTCATT
>NW_007607483.1:0-249 GCF_000523025.1 Cynoglossus semilaevis | reverse complement strand
TTTGGACTGCCATATCTATCGCCATCGCTTTTTTCCGTCGTCTGGCTGTTCAGCCCTCACCAGCTTGTCTGTCTGGATCTGAAAGCCCCCACTGGATATTGCTTTTGTTATTCCCTGCCAGATTGTCTTCCTCCTTGACCAAGTGACCTTCGATCCGTTCTTGTCACAGATATTCACAAACTCCCTGTTGTTCCTTTCCAAGTACTCTTTTCGTGCCAGCGTCTCTGAGCCTGCTCTCGTGTCTGAGGG
>NW_007607482.1:0-249 GCF_000523025.1 Cynoglossus semilaevis | reverse complement strand
TTTATTTACAACATTGTTTTAATTTCCCTAATTTTTAAAACAAAAATAACCCTGTTTTTTTTAGTGTTTTTAATTGCTAGCAATTCCTAGCATTTCTCCTCCCCGTTCTGTTCGTCCTCACTTCCTTCCTTTTACCCTTTCCTTTGTCTTTCTTCCATTCCTCCTCACCTTCCTTTCTCCCTTCCTCTTTTTTTCACCCTGCCCTTTTCACTTCTTTCACTTTCCTTCTCACATTATCCCTTCCCCTTT
>NW_007607481.1:0-249 GCF_000523025.1 Cynoglossus semilaevis | reverse complement strand
TAAATATATATATAAATATATATAATACATCTCACACCTACCAGGGTTGTGGGTTCAATTCTATGCAAGGTTTCATTCCTCGCCCAGATGGAAAAGCTGTCATGTAAAGTGCCCTGAGTTGTCACCAGGACCCCCCCCCTCCCCCCACACACACAAACACACACACACAGCTCCATGATTGCTCATTAAAAGCCAGTTTAAGAGGACAGGCCTTCCTGTACACGGTGGAGGAGAACGGGGGGGGGGGGG
>NW_007607480.1:0-249 GCF_000523025.1 Cynoglossus semilaevis | reverse complement strand
TCTGGGCAGGTGTTCAGCGTGTCCAGGACCCCACTTTTGACCACTACCCTTAGATTTAGAATAATAATAATAATTAATATTCATTAACCCTTAAATTTACAGTGTGAATCTTTGCAACTGACACAGGCTGCCACCGGAGGCACCGTTGGGGATATGTGGTTCCTTTGGGATTCAAACCCAGCACTCTCTGTTTGAAAGGCGTGCGAGCTAACCGCTACAATTAGGAATCACAAAATAAAGGACTCAGCT
>NW_007607479.1:0-249 GCF_000523025.1 Cynoglossus semilaevis | reverse complement strand
AATGAAAACGAAAAAGAAAATGACCCTGAACAACTAAAGCAACTTTCACACTCTGGCTTTATTTATTTGTGCCGAGCCATGTTTGTCTGTCAATCATTCTGCAAAACACCTTCCAATAGCATACACAGACCAATATGTCTGTAATTGCTGTTATTATATGTATACTCAACTCGCACAGGTGTGTCTAGGTGAGTCCGTCTGTCTGCAGACACTCTGTATGTATGTCATCTCTTTTTTTTTTTTTTTTTT
>NW_007607478.1:0-249 GCF_000523025.1 Cynoglossus semilaevis | reverse complement strand
AGATCGGATATCGGACCTATCGGATCCCTAGTTATTAATCTTCACGTACATGTTCTGTGGGTTCTTATCCGGTTCTTTGAAACTCAGATTCTTCTTCTGGTCATTGTACTGCGTTGTACTGCGTGTCTTACTCTGAGAGGGGGTTTTTGCACATACTGTATCCTACACTGTCATGGTCATAAATGTGTCGTCCTTAAAGACTCTTTTTTTTTGGATCTGTTATCTTTGAGTTGTACTGTAACCTTCATT
>NW_007607477.1:0-249 GCF_000523025.1 Cynoglossus semilaevis | reverse complement strand
GTCCCAGAGTGGACAGGTTTGAAAACTGAGTAACCCATTAACCTCGCACCACACAATAATAACAATGCTGGAAACCATGCTACTTGACCATGCTGGAGAAGCTAGTTAGGCTACAGTTAGCCATCTCTACCTTTTTTGAGTATCTTTACAGTTAGCTTTACACGCATGCGCTGTGGCTTCTTTTCCGGTTTTTCGAACTTCTGGTTCAAATCCTTCCAGTGTACCACATACAGGCCTGGTATATGTACT
>NW_007607476.1:0-249 GCF_000523025.1 Cynoglossus semilaevis | reverse complement strand
TGTTTTCATGTTGAGAACATTTGGGCTGGTGCCACTTATTGCTCACGTTTCCAACTTAGATGACTTACGGGTTCCACAACCATCGATTCCCATCATGCCTTGTGTCAAGAAGGGCATTTGGTGTAAAATTGTGCCAGACTTTTGATGATTGACAGATGATTGACATGGAAGTTTCGGATCAAACTAGTGCTTTTTCATGTCCGTTACTGATACTGTAAGTTAAAGTATCTGCCGATACCGATATCAATC
>NW_007607475.1:0-249 GCF_000523025.1 Cynoglossus semilaevis | reverse complement strand
TTTTTTTTTATATACCCTGTGGTAGTATTAACAAAAATAATAAAATCGGCATAGAAAATATATTTTACTGTTTGTATTTTACTATATGTTTGTATACTGCAATAAAACTTACGTAATTATTGTTGTCGCAAGATTCAACTTGCACTCGGTGATGCAACCGTCAGTGGTTGCTAAGGTTTAGTTTCGGTTGCTAAGGGCGATCTTGAGATAAAAGTATGAACTAAAGGTTATTTAAAATGTTCTAATGTT
>NW_007607474.1:0-249 GCF_000523025.1 Cynoglossus semilaevis | reverse complement strand
AAAGTCATCAAATTTATGGCTGGAGTCTGACTGGAGTCGAAGTCATGTGACGCGAGTCCACACCTCATGCATATATATTCCTTAGCTGTTGTGGTATTTGGACAAAATAAGCCCCAATTGTGTTGTCGCCCTGATGGTCAACCTCATCAGAGGCTGTTGTTCTGTGCTTTCCAGACTCCACAATCTTGAGGAATACGTCTGTGGTTGGTAACTGCATAGCTCACGTTGCTTGGTAACTAAATTGAGATT
>NW_007607473.1:0-249 GCF_000523025.1 Cynoglossus semilaevis | reverse complement strand
AAAAGCAGATTCCTGTTGCGTCGGATTCCGGGCTCATACATTTATATTTGATTTTGAAAATTCTATTTACTTTCCAACATTGCCTGTAATTTTATTTCCACGTCCTGGACCATAGAATTGCATTAGGAGCGGCGTGAGCGCAGCAGCCCTGCTATCTGATTCACACATTTGAATGAAGTGAACGGTGGTTCCTTCAGAAAGAGTGGGTTTCAGTGAACAGTAATATGATCCAGTTAAGGTGGGTTTTTT
>NW_007607472.1:0-249 GCF_000523025.1 Cynoglossus semilaevis | reverse complement strand
AATAACAATCCAAATTGTTATTTTTATTTATTTTTTTGCTGGATCGTTGCTGAATTTAGATCAAACATTTTATTGAGTTAAAGGATATGAGATCATTATTATTTTAGTCTAATGACATGATTAATATTCTGCTGGTCGAGCAAATAAATTCTTATTTTCTTAAATGGAATTTTACATTGTTGGGAATCATTTTTCAGTTTTATTAACATACAGCCTGATTAGATGTCAAAAGTGGGCCGGACCAGTACA
>NW_007607471.1:0-249 GCF_000523025.1 Cynoglossus semilaevis | reverse complement strand
AATTTAAGGTTTAAAAATATACTAATATAATCATGTAGCTTGAATAATATTTATTAATACTGACCTGTATTGTCAGGATTGTCTACTCAGCGCTGCTCTTACGGTGCGCCCCCTACGGTTAAGTCAACCTGTTGCTTGTGTAGCGTGTTTTTGTGCTCATTAATTACTGTGATATGAAAATATATTCAGTGTCATACTGTGAAGGAAGTGGTATACATTTATATATTGGATTTGCATATATAAATACAT
>NW_007607470.1:0-249 GCF_000523025.1 Cynoglossus semilaevis | reverse complement strand
CTAAAACAAATTGCTAAGAAAATAATTATAGTTGAAGGGTTAGCCAAATATAATATTTTAAACATAGGGACCCATGTGATACATTAGTTGAAAGCAGACAAACACTGACTGAACTAACTAAAGGTTAACCCACATTTAATAAAATAACTAAAAGTTGGACTATCAATTAATATTATAACTATTAGTAATTCAAACAAATGACCATGAAGCAAAGGTTAGTCAAATATTTGATAGAAAAAATAAGTTAAA
>NW_007607469.1:0-249 GCF_000523025.1 Cynoglossus semilaevis | reverse complement strand
TAGGTCCGATGTTAGTCAGTGAGGAGGAGGAGTCAAGGATGAAGACGGCCAATGATCACGGAGCTCCTGTTCCTGTTTCACCACAGTGACCTGAAGTCCGTTTCTTGTTGTTCCCTTTTTTGGGCTGATCAGTCACATGACCAGTGCAGTAATCAACCAGGCCAGAAGCAGTAGTTGACCACCAGAGGGCGTTTATGTGTTTGACTAAATAGCTATGGTTCAAAAGCTATGGTGTTTGTACCAGTGGTG
>NW_007607468.1:0-249 GCF_000523025.1 Cynoglossus semilaevis | reverse complement strand
TTCACAGCTCATGACCAAAGACGGCCAGTGGTTCGCGGACTGGTCCGAGGTTCCCAGTAGTCGGCACACACAAATCCGTCCGACCATGTTCCCACCGAAAGACCAGGAGAAACTGGCTGCGATGCATCTGGAGAGATGGTACGCTGCTGCACAGTCACAGTTTCCCACTTAAATCTTGAGGTCTTTATGGCAACGCGTCAGAGGAAAGAATTACACTGCAGTAATGTGCCTGTAAAAAAGACGACGGCT
>NW_007607467.1:0-249 GCF_000523025.1 Cynoglossus semilaevis | reverse complement strand
ATCAGCTGAGGGACTGTGAGACACAGCGAATCAAAAAGGTCAGACGGAGTTCATCCATGATGTTATTTTTATAGTTTTCGACCATGTTTTTTTTTTTACTCAGTGAATGATGGGCATTTTATTGCACAGTTAGTCGAGCTTGTCTTAATGAGGCTGATAACTAATACTGAACAAACAATCTTTTAAACAGAGGTTACGTTTAAACCAGGGATGGCAAACATATTCTGTTGGGGTACCCAAATTTATGCA
>NW_007607466.1:0-249 GCF_000523025.1 Cynoglossus semilaevis | reverse complement strand
TCTCTCAGCATGATGCTAACTAGCGCCTAGCGGCACTAGCGGGGTGAGCTCGTGTGTCATCAGCGACAGAAGCTACTGTGAACCAATGACTGTCTGAAGAACGACATGTAGCGTTCAAAAGTTCAGGCATTTCCACGGACAAAATAAAGAAAATTATAAATACGTGAACATATTTTTAATTGTTAACTGCTAAACATTAACTGCTGCTTCATTAAGCAATAATAATAAACGTGTTTTCAGCCGGACCAG
>NW_007607465.1:0-249 GCF_000523025.1 Cynoglossus semilaevis | reverse complement strand
ATAAAAGGTAATGATCAATTTCTGGTGGTAAGGTGAATGCGTTTTCTTTGCCTCAGCTTCCTCACTCCCTACTTTCTTTTTCTTTTTCACTTTGACTTCTTGCCAATTATGTCGAAAAGCTCATTAAATCAGACTTGGAATAAACAAAGCTTTTCTTGTGATGATGATCCACTTGTTTTCAAAGCCATTTCATAATTCCCCTCTGTATTAATTATTTGTATCAATTTAATCATTGTTCCTTGGTGGGGG
>NW_007607464.1:0-249 GCF_000523025.1 Cynoglossus semilaevis | reverse complement strand
TTAGACCGGACGTCCACAGACCACGGCTCACAGACCACGGCCCACAGACCAGGAGCGTTCTGTTGGGCTCCAGGTCAATATTTCATCTTAAATATTTCAGTTGGAGCAGCCAATCACAGCTGTCCCTGGGTGAGGGCGTAGCTACAACCTGGACACTTCTCTACTCCGTCACATAGAGACAAAGTCAACATCAAATCTCTGAGACCAGGGATCGAACGTATCTTCTTGCTGTAAGGCAGGAGGCCTAAC
>NW_007607463.1:0-249 GCF_000523025.1 Cynoglossus semilaevis | reverse complement strand
CTGTATCATCAAACACCAACAGAGAAAATATAAGAAACCACAACTAAAATGGCGCGTGTAAGTGAAAACTGCCAGATATGGGCATTTAAATCAAAGTCTTATTCAGTTTTATTTCTGAACTACAGCAGTTGGTGTTAATGTACAGCAGACAACTGGACAATAATGCATGTATATATGTGCTTTTTGAGGAACACTGAAAGTAAAACTATGTTGTTTCAAAGGCTAATGGCCATGTGACTGTGTCAGAAT
>NW_007607462.1:0-249 GCF_000523025.1 Cynoglossus semilaevis | reverse complement strand
GTGGTTGGGAATCACTGGTCTATATAAATGCTAATAGATAGCTTTTCAAGCCCAAATTATTTGTATACAAAGAATGCTAACTTATTTTCAGCAGTCTTACAGGTTCTGATGAAATAACTATGACTTTTTTTATCTCTAGAGTTGATTTAGGGGAGGGAGTTGTTGTAGGTTTTTTACTTTTTGATGAAATATAAATTATTTCTGTTGATTTCAACAAAGGAGTTGTTTCTAGCCCTTAGAATTGCCTCT
>NW_007607461.1:0-249 GCF_000523025.1 Cynoglossus semilaevis | reverse complement strand
ATGGAATTCAAGACAAATACTGAAGACTGAAAATTGCATATAACGGCGAGTAGAAAATAATCCCTTAAAACGGGTCATTACAGGTCAGTTACTTCATCAATTTCTTTTGTTTTAACGTTTTGAAAAAAATTTGGAAAAAAAATACACTTTTTTACCCTTTACTTTACTTTGCAAAAACATTTAAACCTTAGTTTAAAAAATGAACAATACATTTAAAAAGACGTCAGGACTTCATTATTCCGACCATCG
>NW_007607460.1:0-249 GCF_000523025.1 Cynoglossus semilaevis | reverse complement strand
CGTGATTCCCCTGAATCTGTGACCGTGGCTTTTTTTGAATCCCCAAGTCTTTGAGCTCCAATCTTGCCTTGTCTCTTTGAGTGCAGAGTGGCCAGACAATGCTGGCAGAGTGATGTAATGTGAGGGTCTGGGCCTGTCTTCCAGTCACCATTTGAAATGGTTCTACTGGGTAGTGCCATTATTAATTAAGGGATTCAAACTGATCTTAGTTATGTCGAATGTTAGCATTGACTATATACCATATATATA
>NW_007607459.1:0-249 GCF_000523025.1 Cynoglossus semilaevis | reverse complement strand
GACTTTGACTCATTGGAGATTGATTCAATTGACATTTCAGTTTGAATTGTAAATTCAGTGTAAAACATATTTTTTTCTTCTGCTTATTTATCTGCCATATCCTTTATGTCTTTGCTGCAGGAGTGTAAAAAAGGATTTTTCCTCAGCGAACAGAACATATGCCTACCATGTAACTGCAAAGGTCGCGCTGGCTCATGTGAAGACATCACAGGCATATGCATCGTAAGTGCTCACATGTGTATTTAGTAT
>NW_007607458.1:0-249 GCF_000523025.1 Cynoglossus semilaevis | reverse complement strand
AATAAATTAAAAAAATTAAAATTAAAACAAAGTAATTGAACGAGGAAACTAAAAGAATGGGGGGTGGTTGGGGGCAGACGGGGGAGGAGACACTTCTCCATTTTAGCTCCATCAAATCGGCTTCACGTCAATGGAGTGACAGAGTCATCAGGCCAGAAAATGGAGAAAGAAACAAAAAGAGGAGTGAGTTTGAAGAACAGAGGGAATGGAGGAAAAAAAAACTGAAATCAGTGAGTGGAAAAAAAAAAA
>NW_007607457.1:0-249 GCF_000523025.1 Cynoglossus semilaevis | reverse complement strand
GTTTGGGATAGGCATACAGTAGTTGGGATTAGGGGTAGGGTTTGAGATAGAGTGATTGAGATTAGGTTTAGGGTTCACAATAGGGATATAGTATTTGGAATAAAGATAAAGGTTAGTGACATAATAGTTGGGATTAGGATAAGGAAATTGGGATTAGGTTTAGGGTTAAGGTTTATGATATGGATAGATTAGATACTATATTGATAAATTCCTTAAAAAATTTTCACAAAATAAAACTTTCTCAACAAT
>NW_007607456.1:0-249 GCF_000523025.1 Cynoglossus semilaevis | reverse complement strand
TTTTTTTTGCTTTAACCTACCGAGACCAGCATCTTTCGGGATGACCCAGTCTCCTACTTTGACTGAGGTCACCCGGTCGCCCACCTCCACCACCTCGGCCACTCCTTCGTTGCCTCCTACAGCGGGGAGGTCAGGTAAAATGGCGTACGTACCTGGAAACACACACTGTCAGATAAATGATGGTCTGACTCTGTACAGCTGTTCACATTATACTATGAAGTATGTGTACTGGTGTGTACTGGTGTGTAC
>NW_007607455.1:0-249 GCF_000523025.1 Cynoglossus semilaevis | reverse complement strand
AAAAGACAAATGTGTTAATCGTGGGAAAACAAACGACATTATTAACAGCACCCCCTGCAGGTGTTGTTTACACTGAGAAACCCATCTTTCCAGCACATCAGAATTTTATTTTTCTATTCTTGCAAATATTTGGTGCTCTTGGTATCACTTCACATGAATGTCACTGTCACAGCTTTAATGTGGCAGTGCCCTGGCCAGCAGGGGGCCCCAGATTTAGACACATCGCCTAAGTACCATCATTCAACACCA
>NW_007607454.1:0-249 GCF_000523025.1 Cynoglossus semilaevis | reverse complement strand
AAACAAACAAAAAAACAACCGTGCCTTCATTTTGGCCCTGTACCTGCTGCACTTTGGAGGAAATAAAATCCCAGATATTGATTTCCTACAGTACACGTTTCCACAAATGTCTTTCCACCCGATTACATTTTGAAGGTGAAATCTCACAGGAGGCATTTTCCTGCAGAAACAGGAAACTTTGGAGGAAAACAGTTCCCTCAAAATGGGTTTCCTTCACAGGCATCATGAGTTACACCATGCTTTTTTTTT
>NW_007607453.1:0-249 GCF_000523025.1 Cynoglossus semilaevis | reverse complement strand
AGAGAGACTTTTGTTTTTTCTTCAGAAAAGTCATGCACACATGTCCTACCTGTTCCCGTGTCATGCTGTGCAGCTGCGTGTGCCAGGAGGCGGGGACAGAGCGGTGATAGGCGGGGGGCGGGGCGAAGTCCTGCAGTATGACTGGGTCTCGCTCCTGACACAGGGAGGTCAGGTGACTGATGTACAGCTTCAGTTTGCTGCGGTTCTGATTGAGATCCAGGAGGGACGGGAGAATCTGGAGGAGGAGGA
>NW_007607452.1:0-249 GCF_000523025.1 Cynoglossus semilaevis | reverse complement strand
TCTTCTTCATTCTCACAGAAACTTCTGTGGTTGCTGTATGAGCGTGGCGACCTGGACAGGTGAGGCTGTGGGAGTTCTTAATTCTGTGATGTTACATGTCTCTCTTACAAAAATTAATTTCCTGCTGTTGTCCCTCAGGTATCCCATGGCCATGGGCACTTTGGCGGACCTGGAGGACCAAGACCCAATCCCAGGCAAAGAGAGCCCCCTGAGGATTCACCTCAAGGTAACCCGCTTCTACATAATAAT
>NW_007607451.1:0-249 GCF_000523025.1 Cynoglossus semilaevis | reverse complement strand
TAATACCAATACTAATACTTACTGAAATGTTAATTAAAATCATTTTATATTTTTCTTAAATTTAGGCATGGAATAGTGGATAGCTACACATTGTTTGGCAAATAAGTGGAGTTTTTTGGGAAATTTTTTTTTTCGAATGATTTTTTCGAATATTTTCAGTATAGTGTTTTGTGTTCTGAAAATCAGTAGACATTCTAAAAAAATTTTTTCAAAAGTACAAACCCATTTATTATCAAATTAGTGCATTAC
>NW_007607450.1:0-249 GCF_000523025.1 Cynoglossus semilaevis | reverse complement strand
TTTTTAATTTTTAGAATTTCAGTTTCAGTCCTATAAGTGACTGAAACTGAATGCCACATATTAGTATTGCTGTTTTTTTTTACCTCCACAAAAGTCTGAAATTAATCATAGTGAAAAAAAATCCCTTGGTTTCCCTTTGGAGTCTGATGCATTTTAAGGGCATTAAGAAGCAAATGGACTTTTTTCTAGAGGTATTATCCTTCAAAGCGGTAGCCAACTATACTATATTTTAGTGAATGGAGTGGCTGT
>NW_007607449.1:0-249 GCF_000523025.1 Cynoglossus semilaevis | reverse complement strand
AAAAAAAAAAAAACACCAACTTTGTCACTGGTCTTCAAACAAAATCCACAAACTGGACTCTTCATTCTGGATCATAACTTGTTATTATTACTTTTTCAAATTTTTCAAATAATAAGAAAAAAGATACATATATTGGTTATTTATAGGAGCAGAAAATGGAAGTCGACACTAGTTAAAATACATTTTTTGGTTGCAATATTTTGAACTCTCCTTCCCTAAATTACCTGCAAAATCAAACCTCATCATGAT
>NW_007607448.1:0-249 GCF_000523025.1 Cynoglossus semilaevis | reverse complement strand
GCCAGGGCGTCTTCGACCACCGTATGAAGACCTGGCAGAAGTGGCAGGACAGTCAGCTGCTGCTGCAGAAGAAACGAGAAGCTGAGGCCAAACTGCAGTTCAACAACAAACCAGACAAACTGCAGCAGGCCAAAGACGAAATCAAGGAGGTGAGTCGCGGCGACCGGAACGCTCATTTCCAGGTTAAAGTAAAAAAATAAATAAAATGTTGCTGACTGTGTCTTTTTATATATATATATATATATGTAT
>NW_007607447.1:0-249 GCF_000523025.1 Cynoglossus semilaevis | reverse complement strand
TGAACCAGATTGACTTGCAGTGCAAATAGACCAGAGGAAATGTAATATAATTATGAATAAATGTCACGATTATTTAATCATTTATGAGCCAAGAGTGCGCGTACCTATTGTGTGTTTTAATATTTAAGGAACACACATTCACACACTGCATTTGTTCAGTTCACACACATCCACGTTGCCCACCATTAGATGCCAGCGTTATTACTGTTAATTTCACTACACACAAAAAAAACAAAAACAAAACAACAA
>NW_007607446.1:0-249 GCF_000523025.1 Cynoglossus semilaevis | reverse complement strand
TTTTTTCACTTTCATAAATATGCATTGAGTTTAAATAAAATGAAAAAATTATATTTGGGCCATTGTCAGAGTGAAACAAATTTGAGATTATTCTGTTTCACAAGTTACTTTCCCCTAATTTATAAATAGGAACTATACTGACAATAGTTATTTGTCTAACTGTCCTAGTTAACAACGCCGATTTTTTTGAACACCTAGCTCATGCGTGCGCTTACGTGTAAGTTTATGTTATTTCTAATGAAGTACTAC
>NW_007607445.1:0-249 GCF_000523025.1 Cynoglossus semilaevis | reverse complement strand
GTCTCCACCCCTGCGATGGCTCTCCGCCCGTTGTTGTCACTGATTATCGTCCAAGCTCTCACTCATCTCCGGCTAATCACAAAGTTACACATTAGCAGCATGTTTACCTGGCATCCAGTGCTTTGTGCCGTTTACACAGGTAACAAATGTATACACATCATTAGAGGCTGTTGAAATTGTCCAGGTGCTGTCTGGGCCGTGTCACTAAACAGAGACAGGATGTTTGCACCGGGGAAAAAAAAAAAAAAA
>NW_007607444.1:0-249 GCF_000523025.1 Cynoglossus semilaevis | reverse complement strand
TTTTTTTTCTTCATTATGGATTTTTCTGGCTGGAGTGACTTATTGTCTGGAAAATACAATTATATAATAATCAAGATCAAAAGAAGACAATGAAAGAAAACCCTAAAACCTTCATTCCCTTTTCTACAGTAACAGCAAGGCACTAAAAAAACATAGAGGTTAGTTGTTCATCTCATGTGGTTTTTTATTATTATGGATAAAAGAAAACCTAACAAGGAACTTTTTTTCATGTCACATTTTCTGCACTAA
>NW_007607443.1:0-249 GCF_000523025.1 Cynoglossus semilaevis | reverse complement strand
TGTGTTTGTGTTATCATCCTGTCTGCACACAAATGAGGTTCTCCTTCTGTTATGTTTTCTGCCATGTTGATTCCCTCATGTGTGAATGTGAGGTTAGGCTGAGTGAGAATTGCCTCCAGTTTCAGCTGTCTCTGTGCAGTCATGGTGAATGCTTTACTGGTGACGTACTGTACAACACTGTGGCCTGTCCTTACTGTTAAGGGGTGATGTAAAACCACGTGAGCTGTTTTGAGAATGATTCTGCCTAGA
>NW_007607442.1:0-249 GCF_000523025.1 Cynoglossus semilaevis | reverse complement strand
AAAAAAAGGTTTTAGTTTAGAATAGGTGAGGAAAAAAATCTTAGTAAATGAATTCATATAAACAGGTAAGAGTGATTTATTTCAAACTCATTTTATTTGGTAAGCATTCAAAAAAATTAGAGGTTGATGTATTTTAAGCATCAAATGATCGTATTAACATCTTGGAAGTTTACTGGCACCAGGTTGTTTGTCAAGTTCAAGACTCTTTGCAACCTTGGACGAGTTGTGCCAGAACATAACACGCCGCTT
>NW_007607441.1:0-249 GCF_000523025.1 Cynoglossus semilaevis | reverse complement strand
TGACTGGTCTCCTCCATCTGATGGACCGCTGAAACGAGAAGCTGATGGTTTGGATCAAGTGAAAATCTTCTTTGGATTAAGTCAGTGCTATTGTTATTACAAGTGCTGGCATTCAATCCTTGGCTTTACTGAGGTTTTACCTTTCACTTTTTTGTGAGCAACAAAGATCACTTCTATATATAACTGCAAAACAAAAGACTTTGCTCCCCACACGTCTTATTTAGCCGTGATGTTACGGCTTCAAAGTTC
>NW_007607440.1:0-249 GCF_000523025.1 Cynoglossus semilaevis | reverse complement strand
AAAAAAAAAAAAGTTTACCGTCAGTCGACCTTTTTCTGTGCAGCAAAAAATTGTGTTGTTCCTGACAGAGAGACAGATGCTGCTGCATGTCGAAAGTTATTCACCTCTTCCTCCTCCTTCCTTCCTTTAACATTTCTTTCTTCTCTACCCCTTCTTCACACAGCCTGCTTTGAAGGGAGGAAATCTGCACTTTTTGCACAAGCAGCACGAGTGGATGAAGTGATTCACTCAATGGCGAGAGTGAGAGAG
>NW_007607439.1:0-249 GCF_000523025.1 Cynoglossus semilaevis | reverse complement strand
TTAGACTTTGTCCTGAGGTTAAGGTTCAAGGTGACACTTTTCTACAGCACAGCTGTGTGATCAGCAGGTCCTCACCAGTATAAGAATAGTTGATCTTACAAGGACAGGTTATATTTAAATACTCGTTTTGGAGTCAAATATCTTTCATTTTAATTGAAGTTTTAAAATCTCTGAATCTCTTAGTTATGTTGTAGTTAATATGAGGTGTATGAATATTAAAAGAAAAAAAAAAAAGAGTGGGGATTTAGA
>NW_007607438.1:0-249 GCF_000523025.1 Cynoglossus semilaevis | reverse complement strand
TGTGTGTGTGTGTGTGTGTTGCACAGAAGCTCATGTTCAGAGCTGTAAAAACTGTGTGTACATGTGAGTGATGAACTGACAGGACTACAACACCATAAAACACTAATGAACGTACTCTCACCGTTTAGCTCAATACTCTAACAACACCACAGTCTCAAAGGGAGCGTTAGGTTTATGACTCAGGTCCTACCAGTCTGGAACAACCCCCTCCAGGAGAAGTACCACAACTCAAACAAGCACTTGAAAAAA
>NW_007607437.1:0-249 GCF_000523025.1 Cynoglossus semilaevis | reverse complement strand
TTTTTTTTTTCAGCAGATGGAGGGAGGAAATCGGTAGTTGTACATTCCTTGTCTTTGAAGAAACTTGAAGAATCTTCTCAGGATTTGAATCTTTGAAAACATCGGTAGCTGAAGATGTCCAGAGCAAAATTTGAATTAAGAATCAAATGTGGGCTTTCTGACAAAAAAAAAGAGAATTGATTTTCAGGTTAAAAAGCACATTCTGAAATATTTTAATATTACAGAGGGGAAAAAACCTAAATATTTTTT
>NW_007607436.1:0-249 GCF_000523025.1 Cynoglossus semilaevis | reverse complement strand
CGCCTTATGATCCGAAAAATACGGTACTATATATTACCATTATTAATATTACCAATCACTATATTACCATTTGCACTGCTGCTAATATCTGATTATCCTGGACTGCTTTTATAAATTTTTTTGCTGCTAATACACTGCACTGTAGTGTTTTTATTACTTTTTGCTGCTAATCACACTTGACTGCATTGTACTGTACAGTAGTGTTTAGTTTTAATGTGAGAAATATACAGTGGTATGAAAAAGTGTGGG
>NW_007607435.1:0-249 GCF_000523025.1 Cynoglossus semilaevis | reverse complement strand
GCCACATGTATACATTAAACATGGATTCACACCAAGTAATAAAACATTAAATTACAGCGCAGCCAAACACACACACACACACACACACACACACACACACACACACACACACACACACACACACGGCCGTCTCTTCCCTTCAGTCTGGGGTTTATTTCCCCGGCAACAGCAGAAAGTGCAGCATAAATGGAACCATAATAAAAATAATAAACAAGCTGTCCTCACTGCACACAGCAAAATATTATTACA
>NW_007607434.1:0-249 GCF_000523025.1 Cynoglossus semilaevis | reverse complement strand
TTCTTGCAGGTGAATGTAAGGTGGTAGTTACAGGGAATGTCATTCCACTGACCGTCCTCATGCCAGATCATCACCACACAGTCCTCGCCAGAAGAGAAGAAGCTGTCTGGCTGGTTTGGTCTCCAGTTTTCATATTGCTGAAATCAAAAAAGTAAACAAGATGCATACATTTAAATTTGAGTGTGTTTCCTTCATTTATTAACCTGTTGAAACTTGTTGTATTTTCTACAGATTCTATATTTTACACAT
>NW_007607433.1:0-249 GCF_000523025.1 Cynoglossus semilaevis | reverse complement strand
CAGCGGGTTTGAACTGGAAGTGTTTCTCAAAAATTGTCCCGAACGAATTCCACCAAAACCGGAAACGAATTGTACCATAAAAGACGTTAGATTTTTTTTTTTAAGTTCGAGATAATTCGGCGCGGAAACTAAAAAGAATCGTTACTTTTAGTTCATTGAGTTTAAATACTGTATTTATCAATGCTAGTCAGGAGTCAGTGAAGAGGCGGAAAACCGTCTGACTGGTCATTAATGGACCTGAAGAATAAA
>NW_007607432.1:0-249 GCF_000523025.1 Cynoglossus semilaevis | reverse complement strand
AACAACAACAACAACAACAGCTGCTGTTGACTGAAGACACTTAGTCTTTGACGTCCTATGAATAAAACCCACACAGACATAACATGTGCTCAGGTTCAGGACACTCTCATACACCAGGATAGAAGTCAAACCCGTGTTCATCAATCTATTTCCCAACATGATACAAGAGTCATCATCAAAATCAACCGGTTTTCACAGACACTGTGGTGTCATGGTTACAGTGAGGGCAGACGGAGCATGTCTGTACTG
>NW_007607431.1:0-249 GCF_000523025.1 Cynoglossus semilaevis | reverse complement strand
GGGGGGGTGCACACTTCATGGTCCCTCTGTGTAATAACAGGAGGAAGGATATTAACAGAGCCATAACAGAACAATATGATTTATTTAAAGTGAGTGTGTGATGAACCTTCACCAGCGTCATCTCATATTCATGAGTCCATTAGTCATTAGTCATTAATTAAAGCAGTCACCACCGCAGGGATCTGACCAATGACAGACAGAGTGGTTCAAGGTTTTTAACTAGTTTAACTAGTCATGTCTGACATTAGG
>NW_007607430.1:0-249 GCF_000523025.1 Cynoglossus semilaevis | reverse complement strand
GTGACATGAGTAATCCTCAATCTCCGTGAAAACACTCGAGGTGTTTTCAGATATGAACGCTGAACAGGTTTGACCCCCAAAGAAGACAAACACAGAGTGTTTACAGGCTGGTGAGATGTTCTCAAGTTACTGTTGGTAGAGTTCACCTCCATCATGTGGCAACCTTGGTCTGCCGCTGAAATTCCCATTAACGTGTACTGGTTCTTTTGATCTAAATATGAGTGTTGGTCGAAAAGTTCAAAAGGCGTC
>NW_007607429.1:0-249 GCF_000523025.1 Cynoglossus semilaevis | reverse complement strand
CATGCTTTGTAACAACCTGCTAAACCCCACCCCGATATTTTCTGCGAAAGTCGTTATCTTTACAGAAGTTAGGTCTAAAAACGAGCAAAACGAGTGAAAGCTGGATACCGTTTAGTACGTGGTAACTGGAAGATCTCCTGCCACAGATGAAACAGGCCTTTGTTCTGGTCCTTCTGACCCACAGATAGACACTGGATGGTCCTGGTGTCCAGCTGTTTGTAGCCGCGGCCGTGAAGAAACTGAAAGTAC
>NW_007607428.1:0-249 GCF_000523025.1 Cynoglossus semilaevis | reverse complement strand
GCTGAACCTCTTTTCAATATGAAAGTCCAAAATGTATTTCATATAATCTGCACCTTTTCAAATGCCTGTATTTTTTAAATATTTTTTCCTCCCAAGAGAGGCAGGAAATGCATTGATGTGCGGGGCAGACATAAAGAAAGGGTTAAGAAAATGGTTCAAGGTTGCCTGGTGCATATCTTCTGTCAGTCAGTGCCCCCTGAACATTTCAGCTTTGGAACTTCACAGCCGTGAAACTTTGCCTCCACGTCT
>NW_007607427.1:0-249 GCF_000523025.1 Cynoglossus semilaevis | reverse complement strand
CAGCTCAAACTTTATATGAATCCCTGTCTGTTTTTAGTGAATTTAGAAAAGTGGGGCCAAATTATTTTAACTTTAATTTACAATATTAAACAGAGAAATATATTTTGTAATACTCCTACTCGCTAAAGTGACCTTCTCCGATGAGACTACAGAGGCAGTAGTGGCTCATTTGGGTTTGACACCTTCAAACTAAAACGTGAATGTCTTGTAGACCCCGAAATTCCAATTCTAGTAAGTAGAAATGCTAAT
>NW_007607426.1:0-249 GCF_000523025.1 Cynoglossus semilaevis | reverse complement strand
CTATCTATCGATCTAGCTAGCTAGCTAATCCAATGAATCTAATTGTTGAGAATCTACATTATATTACATTACATATGTTACACCATAGTTTACTCTTCTTGTTAGAAATTGCCACTGGAAAGGCCTTGATGGCTACAGATGCAACTGATGAAAAATTTGCCAAATAAAATTAACGACCAACTATTTTCAAGGTATAACTAATATGTACAATATCTGAATTCTTTTAACAATAGGTTACGTAAATTAAGA
>NW_007607425.1:0-249 GCF_000523025.1 Cynoglossus semilaevis | reverse complement strand
CTATCACATGCCAACAGCAGTGTGTACATTTGTTTATTGATGCTGGCATGTTTCTCAACCTGTGGATCAGGCAGTTCACTGTTATTTTCCTAAAGAGTCTGGGGTTGTGGAAACTACAGCGCTGTAATAGTAATAATACACTTTTGTTCACCAGTCAACAGTTTATGCTAATACTTTTGTTTAGCATAAACATCTATTTCTTGTCAAGAATATATTTTGATTATTAAGTGTAAGCAAACATGCAGCAGC
>NW_007607424.1:0-249 GCF_000523025.1 Cynoglossus semilaevis | reverse complement strand
ATACCTCTCTCTAAATAATAAATCCACCCTTCCTTTCTTGATCTGCAGCTAGACATGAGAAGCTTCCTGATGTTTTTTTTATTCCTTCACACTGTGCAATGGCAAGTACCGAGTTAATAATGAACGGCAAGGACAACAAGAGCGAAAGACGAGGGTATCAAGACAGTAAAACAACAATAGGTAGTCCAATTCCTCCCATAGTGTGGAAATGTAGTGAGATCCGCTATGACGGGTAGCAAGCAGAGGGTC
>NW_007607423.1:0-249 GCF_000523025.1 Cynoglossus semilaevis | reverse complement strand
CATTGTAAATAATGTTAAAATGTTTCGAATACTCACTGAATATGCATTTAATATAAGATCGTGTTTGGGAGGTTGTGATATGCTTTCAAATCCAGAATATATTCCTAATGATTCTGACATTCAGAACTCCTTATTGTAGGTTGAGCTACTGTTTCTGTCAATCAAATCAGTTTCCCTTCAAGGCTAATGAACCTATTCTACAGACATCATATACAGACTGCTCCAAACAGGCAGAAAGCCAGCGCTGAT
>NW_007607422.1:0-249 GCF_000523025.1 Cynoglossus semilaevis | reverse complement strand
TGGCATCAGACTAGATAAAACAGCAAAATGGAAGATCCAAGAATCCTTGTAAGAAATCATGGCAAGAGAATAATGTGGTTAAAATTTCTTTGAACTCAAAAGTAGGGTATTGTTTTCCATGTTTCTGTCCAAATTTGTAGCAGAAAATTCTACAAAAACACAAATATCTGAAAATACGTATACATAGATATGGTAATTACATTTTAAAAAGTGATGAGATAGAAAAATACAGAAAGAGAAATCCTTAAA
>NW_007607421.1:0-249 GCF_000523025.1 Cynoglossus semilaevis | reverse complement strand
ATACGTTCGCTGTGTGGAAATATTTTACATTGGAAAATATTGTAGACAGGACGACAGCAAAGGCAAAGTCAATGATTCAAGACATAAAATGAAACATTCAATAATTAACAGGTCAAGCATTTCTACAGCTAGATTAAATAAGATAGATTTTCCTAAACGTTTCTGGTATCTGTGACTGTGCCTGGGTCCTGGGTTTGATCGCAGATGTGTTTTCACATGCAGAACATGAGATAAGAGGAGAAAGTGAGC
>NW_007607420.1:0-249 GCF_000523025.1 Cynoglossus semilaevis | reverse complement strand
GTGCAGTTGTTTTGTTTGACTAGTCCTAGGATCAATTGGCTATGCTAATTCAGGTTAAATACAAGAGCCCGTTTGCCTACAGTGGCATGTCTACAATCGTCGTCACGCCTCCAGCTGCGGCAGCCCTGGTTGCAGTCCAGAAACCCTCCCAAGAGGTCCGACCGGGTTCATTCACATGAACGTGGCAATCCACGATACCGGGCATCACTACACTGTCCCCCATGTCCAACACCTGAAATCAGGCAACAA
>NW_007607419.1:0-249 GCF_000523025.1 Cynoglossus semilaevis | reverse complement strand
ACACAGACGGAAGAATATATTTCCTCCCTTTTTATAGAGATTTCCTGTGAAAACTAAAAATGTCAGACAGAGACGAGCTTCGACCTCCTGAGCACCATCTCACCTGATGAACTCCTGCAACTGTTCCTCTGTCAGAGGTCAGGGAAAGGTCACGGGACATATTTTTCCTTTTCCTAAATGTACTGAGGATGCAGCCAAAACATTCCAGTTTATGTCCAGTAGTAGGCGCTGGTCACAGAAACAGGTAAA
>NW_007607418.1:0-249 GCF_000523025.1 Cynoglossus semilaevis | reverse complement strand
CCAAAGCAACTAATACATCAAAAAATAATCCCATACATCATCTGTGGCCACAAGAAGGCGTCGTCTAAACTAGAGACGAGTAAATGCTGCTACTGCAACACTGACAAACCACAGCATAAAGACTTCATTTAAATGAGAATCAGAAGAGGAGATGCTGCTTTGTCTTCCACTAGAGTTGTCAGAAGTACTTAGTAGTGACACAGTGAGGGAATGCAGTCAGTGACGTGGAACAAATTAGGGACTAAAAAT
>NW_007607417.1:0-249 GCF_000523025.1 Cynoglossus semilaevis | reverse complement strand
GACGGCCGGCAGCCTCTGCTGCCCCTCACAGGTGGATGAATGAAGACCCCATTTAAGAGCCCAGCGGCCCCCCGGCCCAGAGCAGACGCAGGTGGGGGAGGGTCTCACTGAAGTGACTCAGAAACATTTTTACAGTTTTACACCGTCACTCTCCGACCAATCATGTGTCTGTGTTTGTGTTACATTTAAGGACATGCCGGTGTGTCTGCGAACATGATGAAGAAGAAGAATCCACACAAGTAAGACAGA
>NW_007607416.1:0-249 GCF_000523025.1 Cynoglossus semilaevis | reverse complement strand
GAACAGAAAAGTACTCACAAATAGTACTATTTTCTTATCATTTCTAAATTCTTGCGTAAATGTGAAATTGTAGAGAAACGTCTTTAATATTTTCAGAAATTAAGATTTATTTTGTTTAATTTAACCATTGGGTAATTTAAAAAAATAATATTGAAACTTGTCTTTTTACTTTTTTTTAAAAAAAAAGACATTTAATAACATTTAATAAGACATTTTGAATTTTGGATTTTGAACTCACCTGAATCTTGA
>NW_007607415.1:0-249 GCF_000523025.1 Cynoglossus semilaevis | reverse complement strand
TTTTATATCTATTTATATTATTTAAACTTGTATTTAAATGGATTTTAATTTACAATAAAATGTAAGTATTTTTTAACTTTTTTTCATTTAACAAGCGGAGTCAATTCTACATTTCAAATTACTGAGTTTTCAAATTCAATGGCTAAAACAATTCTAATCAGTGTGAAGTTGTTGCAGAATGTAGTTGTGTGAAGTAGTTGTAGAATGATCCAGCAGAGGGCGCCACTAGTCCAATCTTAAATCACGTAA
>NW_007607414.1:0-249 GCF_000523025.1 Cynoglossus semilaevis | reverse complement strand
AGCCAATATGAGCTTATTAAATAATCACATTTTGGATTGGCTTAAACAAAAAAAACAAAAACTTTTAACTTCTGATTAAAGACCACAAATAGTACAGTAGCAAACTTGGAATTACAAACATAAGTGATCAAAATCGGAACAGAGCAAAACAGATAAACAGAGCGCTCTAAATGTAGCCTTATAGTGGTGAGGCTGTTTTTCTATGTTTCTTATTTTAGCCTAAACTAATGCAAGAATAATAGCATCTTC
>NW_007607413.1:0-249 GCF_000523025.1 Cynoglossus semilaevis | reverse complement strand
TATATAAATATATAAATATATTTAAAAAAAGAACAACTAAAACTAAAATAAAAAATATTTTTTATTAAATACTCATTATTTATTTTCCAAAGTCACAGGGAGCCACAACAGAAGGATGAAAAAGCCCCATGCGACTCTGGAACTGCGGGTTGCCAACCCCTGGTCTAGAAGAACAACAAGTTATTTCTTTCTGTAGATCAACAGTTACTGAACTAACAAAATGACTGGGATACCTGGAAAAACTGGGTT
>NW_007607412.1:0-249 GCF_000523025.1 Cynoglossus semilaevis | reverse complement strand
GTTTTAGAGGCTCGTAGAAAGAACGTGGTGACAACGGAAGCTGATCAGAGGAACAGGCTAAGGGTGTTAGCCTGGTTAGCTTGGCCTACTTTTGGTTAAGACTCGGACAAAAACATGAGATATTGCAGCACATTATGCTAACAGAATGCTAACATGCTAGGTGCTAAAGTAGCGAACCAATAATATTCTGCTAACGCGTTACATTCTACTACCCTGCTAACATGCGGCTAATTTACTATATATTAAAAT
>NW_007607411.1:0-249 GCF_000523025.1 Cynoglossus semilaevis | reverse complement strand
AGAGAGAGAGAGGACGTAGAAAAGCTGTGCCAGGCAGCCTCACGCTCCAGAGACGGTCCATTTGTAAACAGAAAGAGACAGTGGAGTTTGGACCAAAGACAGCGGACATCAACTCCAGGACTTTTGGTTTTATTATTTACAAGAACAGACATCCTGTAAGCTAATAAAGATTATGAATGTTTGTCCAACGGTGTAGAGTTTGTGAACTGTACGTCATGTTAGCAGTGGGTCCTCTGATACACACACACA
>NW_007607410.1:0-249 GCF_000523025.1 Cynoglossus semilaevis | reverse complement strand
GCGAGCAATTGGCTGTTATTCCTCGTAAAATTTTTTTTTTAAAAACTTGTTTTTTGATAGATCAAACAAACAATGCTTAAAATGTGGCAGGTTTTCAATTTACAGGACAAATGCTTGAAATTCTGCTCAGGTTTGCTTTGGAGGGAAGAGGAGTGAAGGTCAGCAGGAGGTTTCATGTGTGTTAATGAGACTGAGGTGTGTGAGGGTGGAGACGAGGGTGAGAGGGGTGATTTGTGACAGAAGAATAGC
>NW_007607409.1:0-249 GCF_000523025.1 Cynoglossus semilaevis | reverse complement strand
AAAAAAAAACCCAGCTCCAAATAATCTGTGTTTTTTTTAGGTGAATGGAGTCGAAGTGTGTGGATTCTCACGGGATTTCAGGGGTTAATGAAGGGTTAATTACATTTTACACTTTTGTGGTTTTAATCACAAATAAAAGCAGTTATTAATGTTACGTTGTTCTATGAATAATTAACAAAAAGTGAAAATGTAATGTTTTATTATTGAATCAATTTCATATTTATTTGGTTTTATTTAATGTTTCAGTTT
>NW_007607408.1:0-249 GCF_000523025.1 Cynoglossus semilaevis | reverse complement strand
GTGTTAGAATCTGGTTTAAAAGTACTTTTTTTTACTCCCCCCACAGTGAGTACAGCATGGTGGATGACGAGGAGGACCTCCCTCACCACGACGAACGTCTTTGGCGCCTGGGAAACATTAACCGCAACCAGGCTGAGTCTCTGCTGCGAGGGAAGCGGGACGGTACCTTCCTGGTCCGAGACAGCAGCAAATCTGGCTGCTACGCCTGCTCTGTGGTGTGAGTATCGGTTCTTCATCTGGTCTACTGTT
>NW_007607407.1:0-249 GCF_000523025.1 Cynoglossus semilaevis | reverse complement strand
AAGTCAGGTAGTGATATTCTGAACAAATCAAAATGTTACTTTGAGTTATTTTGATCTGATCTGAGCTGGCCAAAGGACTGCTGTTTAACTGCTAGGTGTGCTGACCACATGTGATAAGATCACTGCGGACAGATGTTGATAAAAAGGTCCGTGTTTGACCTTGAGTCTGTTCAAAGGTCATGGCTTTACAAACGTCAGATCAGGTTTGTATCGGTGATCTTGTCCGCAGCAGAGAGGAGTTTCAGGAGT
>NW_007607406.1:0-249 GCF_000523025.1 Cynoglossus semilaevis | reverse complement strand
AAAAAGAGCCAGTAGGTGGCAGTAATGCAAACCCCAAAGAATGCAGCGTTGCTCTTAATGCCAAAGAAGAAAAACCACTGGACTATACTGGAGGAATGGGATGGACGCACCGGAGGAAAATCACTGTTTTAGGTTGAACATTTTTAAAGTGTGAATATTTTCAGGATGACTTCAGGTGAAATTATACTCCGTAATATTTAACATTTGGTTACAACCTCGTTGGAGGACAACTTCCCTCAAATAAATCAG
>NW_007607405.1:0-249 GCF_000523025.1 Cynoglossus semilaevis | reverse complement strand
AATAGTGTGAAAATATATTACTATTTTGTTAGCCTATTAGCAACATTCACATCTATTTAATCTGTAATCCTACAATAGTGAATAGTAATTTTTCCAACTAAATGTACACGCCTCTGTGTTTTTGCAGCACGCCATGGACACACTGGGTTTCACTTCAGAGGAAAAGTACGGCTGTTACAAAATTGTTGGCGCCATCATGCACTTTGGAAACATGAAGTTTAAGAAGAAACAGCGAGAGGAGCAGGCCGA
>NW_007607404.1:0-249 GCF_000523025.1 Cynoglossus semilaevis | reverse complement strand
ATATATTAAATATATATGTATATATATGTAGATTAATAGATAAAATCTAATTGCACATTGGCCATGAAGGACCAGCTGAATGTATCAAAGAGAGGAGACAAGAGACTGGCGTTTAATCTAATCTAAGTTCTAATAGTTGGGGAGACATTAATTATTGATAAGGCTGGCAATTGATTGGTTAATAAGATAATGTAATTGAGAAATGAAAATCATCAGAGTTGTGGGCTTATGAGTGTGTGTGTGTGTGTG
>NW_007607403.1:0-249 GCF_000523025.1 Cynoglossus semilaevis | reverse complement strand
GGGGGGAGGGGGGAGTAATACTTCATATTGAAGTACAGTACTGTGTACAATATAAAGGTCTGAAAAATACCCTATTTAAACGGATGGAGAATTACACTCTCTCTATTGGTTTAAATGGTGGAGAGTTGGTTCAGGCACTTGCCTTACAGCGAGAGGGTCACAGGTTCGAGTCTGTCTGTACAGAGCTCTCATGAATGTGAGTGTGAATGATTGTGATGGCTGGGAGAACTGTCCAGGGTGCTGAACGCT
>NW_007607402.1:0-249 GCF_000523025.1 Cynoglossus semilaevis | reverse complement strand
AAAAAAGGTGAACGCCTCTTTAATTACTGCGTGTTAATTAAACCATGATCTCTGCTGAGATTTAAAGAGAAAACCTTGGTCTTTAGGTGAAATTACAGACTTTTCACTGAGAGTTTGTTCCTCTATAAACTCGACGGAGAAGCTACTCTTTAGCAGTGATCATGTTAAATGATATTGTTCTAGACATACAATTAAAATTATAATATCGTTTTTATCTTCACAGACCAGGGCGGGTCAAAAGGTTTTGAT
>NW_007607401.1:0-249 GCF_000523025.1 Cynoglossus semilaevis | reverse complement strand
GTAGTTTTACTGGAAGGACACTGGCTGAGATCACTACTGAAGATTATTAAGAGCAATCGGATATATTACGCCATCAAAGACGGGGTTTGATTAACCCGACTTTCGTTTGAAAGACCACCCACTATTCCCGCTAAACCAAAGCCACCGCGTCTTAATAATTCAATCAACCTAAAATTGTTTCCACATAAAATATGTGCTAATGTAGAGACGTTTGACTAATTCAAAGCTGAGATTCAAATGCATGTCATG
>NW_007607400.1:0-249 GCF_000523025.1 Cynoglossus semilaevis | reverse complement strand
CAGTAAAAAATTTACATTGAACTCTTATTTGAAAGATCTTATCTATGCTCACAACATGCCCCACAACATGTGTAAATGCCATGTGATTGTGTATTAACAGAACAATCATTGTAACGAGAGAATTTTACAAATTAATCTACGTAAATAACTTTGACACCTTTAAGGAAATTACATAAAATAAAATGGCTTCAAGATAAAAACAACTCAGCTTTACAGCTTTATAACAACCTTTTCACCCACACATTTGAA
>NW_007607399.1:0-249 GCF_000523025.1 Cynoglossus semilaevis | reverse complement strand
ATATATTTATATATGTGTGTGTTTTTTCTATGTGTTTTGTTTTCAGTTAATGTGCCTTAAAAATGTAGATTTAAAAGAAAACAGAAAGGATCTGTGGTAACGTGTATGAGCAGCTGATCAAAGATATATTTATTGAACCCACCAACCCACTAATGGAACTGCTGCTTCAACACACCACAGCTGGGCAAGGGTGGGTTTTGAACCTGCAATCTTTTGATGACATCTACTTTTGAATATTACTTAAGAAAT
>NW_007607398.1:0-249 GCF_000523025.1 Cynoglossus semilaevis | reverse complement strand
ATTTATACTTGTACTTCACTTGTTTGTGTGAGTGCGAGTATAAGTGAAGTGGGTCCACTGAATGCAATCCAAACAGGCCTTCTTTAACTAAATGTGCTATAGGCATGCACTGCCTGCAGCCAAGCACTGGCAGCTAACCAGGAAAGGAACAATATCATCTTCCAAGCAAAACCATCCACAGAGTTGTGTCTGTACCAGTAGGTATGTGACTCACTGAGTCAGACCTGCTCCGCTGCAGGAGGAACACAA
>NW_007607397.1:0-249 GCF_000523025.1 Cynoglossus semilaevis | reverse complement strand
ATACATTTAAACGTAAAAATATTAGATATATGGAAATGATAAAAATAAAATATATATAAAAATTAAACATATTTTTGTCGCTGTTAGGCTTAAATTTAGGAATGTACCAAGGTGGAGGTGGTTTTACAGCACTCCGTTTCACAGTTAACGGTTCTTCTTCAGAACACCCCCCTTGTTTTCACTATTTTGGATTAGCCCAACCCACAGGCAGATTAAAGAACGTACCTGAAAGCCGAGGTAAGGTGGTTT
>NW_007607396.1:0-249 GCF_000523025.1 Cynoglossus semilaevis | reverse complement strand
TTTTTTTTCTTAACGCGTTGGACTCAAAATGACCTCAACTAAACGGTACTTTATCGTAACTTCTTTAATACAGGAGGTGATAGCACCATGGGCAATAGGGCCGGGCATTATGGTCCAAACCTCATACAGTATCTCGATATATTTCTGCTAAATCGCAATTTGCAATATAACGTTTTTGCCATTTTGTCGCCCTCATTCAAGGGCAATATTGGCATATTTTTTATATAAAGCACAGTCTCATTAGCCATC
>NW_007607395.1:0-249 GCF_000523025.1 Cynoglossus semilaevis | reverse complement strand
GGGGGGGACAGCAGCATCCCAACCTCGTGCTGAAATGAGCAAAGCCTTGTGTACGTCGTGTGACACTCTGTGAGCGACAGCTTCATAATTTCCAGCTCGGTGTAATGGCATGAAAGGTTTGCCTTTTCAGATAATTTTTTTTTTTAGAAAAGGCCTTTGGGGCCATGTTACCAATTTGCATGCAGCTCCCACACAAGTCATATCTCCCACTCCTCAATGGCATCTATTCACATAATTGCAAAAAAAAAA
>NW_007607394.1:0-250 GCF_000523025.1 Cynoglossus semilaevis | reverse complement strand
CACGCACGCAGAGGCAGAGAGAGTCGGCTGCACCTGTGCCTGTCCAGTCTCTCCCTCCCTCTTTGTTTCCCTCCCTCTCTCATTTCTTAACAGACTGTTCTGGCCTTCATCGTCTTTATTCACCTTCACACAAACACACTTCAGGACAGAAGTCCACGACAGCAGCAACAACAACACCACCGGAACCAACCTTCATGGTCGGGGCGTCCCATCATTTAAAACCCATCCATACATCCTTCACATTCTGTGT
>NW_007607393.1:0-250 GCF_000523025.1 Cynoglossus semilaevis | reverse complement strand
CAAGTCCCTGTTCGGGCGTTAATCTTTCCTAAATTTACCAAAGGAGACCCTCGAGAGATTAATGAAGTGCTATCTGTCCTTTGCATTTTTTCACTTGTTTGTAGGAGTTGTAAGAGTCTTTGCTTTGTTTTTTATTTCTGTTTATCAGTTTTGCAGCTGAATCCAAAATGGCAGGGAGGCAAGAGTCTGTTCTTTGGGTCAATCTTCCTTGTCAAAGGTTGGAAAAAATGATTGTTCTCTCCCTAATCCC
>NW_007607392.1:0-250 GCF_000523025.1 Cynoglossus semilaevis | reverse complement strand
CTCCTCACAGCTGCCACAGATGTTACTGTATTTGCCACTGCAGGTAAAAGTAACTGCAGAATTCCCAGTCTCCATCTGACATAATGGCCCCGTGCCACAGCGCCATCATCAGCTGCACAAAAACCTTACCCTGTCGTCACTGTCAAAACCTTAAATCTCTTGTAACAAACGTACGAACGTGGTTTTTTCAACAAAAGCCAAATTCCTGGAGAGACCCAAAAATAACCACGTTCTGTAGGTCTGTGGACAC
>NW_007607391.1:0-250 GCF_000523025.1 Cynoglossus semilaevis | reverse complement strand
AAATCTATGTACAAACTTTTATTTAGAAATAAACTCTTAGCAGACTGTGCTGTCTTGAAATGCCATGGGCAATAGCTGAAGTAGGGCAAAGTCTTTGTGTAATTTCCACAAATCAATCTTAGGAAGACAGTCAGCACACTTGGACTGATTCTCATTATTGAAAATATGTCAACTTTTCACTCACTCAAAAAATGTTCTTTTCTTACAGACAAGCTTAAGAATTGTACAGCTGCCTTAGTAACAAAGAGCA
>NW_007607390.1:0-250 GCF_000523025.1 Cynoglossus semilaevis | reverse complement strand
CTCAAAGTTAGGCAAGGTTGAATTATCTCCAGTACAGCAAATATGCGACACATTCACGTGGAGTTGGCCCACAAAAAGTCTCCTTTAGAGCTTCCTGCCCACGAAGGGGACCTGCCTCCTCCTACGGCCCCACAAGAGGGCATAGACCATGGGGTCAGACCAGGGGCACCAAGGCACTTTGGCCAGGAGGAGCTGCACTACCAGAAGGTCTACCAGCTCTCCATTTACTCCCAGCTGGGGGAATTTTCTA
>NW_007607389.1:0-250 GCF_000523025.1 Cynoglossus semilaevis | reverse complement strand
TTCTTCAGTGAAACAGAGACATTTATCACGGCGGCAGTAAAACTCATCTACAGACAAACAGTGGCTCAGGTCCTTTAATGACCTTGGATTTAGAGCCTGGACGTAAAACATGAGACACAGAGGAACTGAGCAGTGACACTGGGACTGAATATATTGGAGACTCTTTGAAACGGTTCAACTCAGCCGTTATTTTCCACAGTTTATTTGTGTGATAATTTTCTCTACGATATGGAGAGGTTTTGACTCAGAC
>NW_007607388.1:0-250 GCF_000523025.1 Cynoglossus semilaevis | reverse complement strand
TAAAAAGAACCGTCAGAGTTCATCAAAGATGTCGCTGGTTCTAACACCGACCTCTGAACACTTCCTGTCATCAAATCTGAGGGAGGAAGTGACACGTGTGAATTTAAGATGTCAGACTTTACTGATGATGAAGATGATGAAAAAAGGCCAGATAGAAGTTGATTATAAAAGTGAATGTACTGCGTTAAACTGTTCTAGAGAGTTCTATTAGAACATCCAACATCAGAAACCTTTTGGCCTCAACAAGTCT
>NW_007607387.1:0-250 GCF_000523025.1 Cynoglossus semilaevis | reverse complement strand
TCTCTCTCTCGCAGCAGCAGCAGTCCGGTGGGTTTCACCAGACCGCCCCTCCCCCAGGCCTTTCAGCACAAACCCGGCGGGCTTTTACCCTCGCCCCCCGCCCTGCCGCTGTCCATCCCCGGTCTCTCTACCTCAGAGTACTCCTACCTACGGAGCCCGGCCCATCGCCATCCAGCCATGTTCGCCACCTCAGCCACACTGCCTCGGCCTCCCACCTTACCAACCAACAGCCTGGTGGTACCGGGTCACC
>NW_007607386.1:0-250 GCF_000523025.1 Cynoglossus semilaevis | reverse complement strand
AGGAGGCAGCAGTGGACCAGCTGCTCTTTGCCCCCTCAAACTAAAATCATAGATTTTCTTCCTTTGAGGTTTGGTGTGAGGGAGTGACGAGTGACAAAAACTGAAGTCTAACCGCGGGGAAAAGACAAATACATGTTAGATGCACTGTTTCAAGGTGCTGCTAACAGCAGGGGGCGCTCACACTTCATTCAGCTGTGTCTATGCAGAATCCTTTTACAACAAACTTAAAAACCCTGAAATATCTCTGAGC
>NW_007607385.1:0-250 GCF_000523025.1 Cynoglossus semilaevis | reverse complement strand
ACCATTGGTTCACATTAACCAGCAGTATTACATTATACTTCTGTTTTTCTTTAGATTTTTGGGGGGCTAACCTTGGGATATCCTTTAACTTTTAGCTACAAGTAAGCTAACGTTTAGGTATTGGAGTTTTTTAACCTTGTTTCTGGGCTTCTTTTAAAAAATCTAAACCTTTCTTTGGTTAACACTGAACAACCAATGAGCCGTCTATTAGCTATATTAGCTAATTTTAGGTACCATCTATTAGCCGTCT
>NW_007607384.1:0-250 GCF_000523025.1 Cynoglossus semilaevis | reverse complement strand
TGTGGAGAAAACCAGGCACTGCTCATGGGGTGACTGTGCCTCTATTGCTATGGTGTTCAAAAGAAAAAAGAAAAGAAAAAAAAAACTGCCAATATCACCATGTCAGTTATCTCAGTGGTCACAGTTGACGATGGAAAAAGCTTATTAGTACTTACCTACTACTACAGTGGTTACCAAAGTGAGGGACGGAACCTGCAATACCATGGGGCCCCAAACCCCGGTTTGTGGACTGGTACTGGTCTGTGGGTCA
>NW_007607383.1:0-250 GCF_000523025.1 Cynoglossus semilaevis | reverse complement strand
TTTCATCCTCATTCCAACCACGTGACGTGACAAGAAGGAAACAGCGCTCCCAGGTGTTAGGGTGTGGTTCATGAATGGGAGGTAAATAAATAAATAAAATATAAAGAACACAGTAAAACTTCAGTAACAGGATTGAATTAATTCATTTTATTAAATATAATTCTCTCTATTTATGAGACACTATATATAATATCAACTATATGGTTGATATTACAGTATATGATGTGATGTGATGTCACTGTCGGAGGTC
>NW_007607382.1:0-250 GCF_000523025.1 Cynoglossus semilaevis | reverse complement strand
TGTCGAAGCCGCTCGCACCTTTTTTCCTCCCGCGCGGCTGAGGATCAACAGACGGCGCCGACTGTTGGAACAGGTCGGACCGACCGACCGACAGACGCCGGGACGTGAACGTCCCCCGGGGACGAAGTACTACTGCGTCGCTGGAACTTCATTAAAGCCGTCTTTTACGAAGCCTCGGCGTGATTTAAGGCCGAGGGCCCGATCGCAGGGGAAACGTTTCGTTAAAATAAACGCCTTTTGTTTTGACGGC
>NW_007607381.1:0-250 GCF_000523025.1 Cynoglossus semilaevis | reverse complement strand
TCTTGGTGACCACAGTGCACCAGGAAGTAACACTGTCTGGATGTAGTTTACCATCAGACAGTCACCGTCCACAGTCACTCCTACACTGACCACAAATTGTTGTTTTCACATTTATTCTTTGTGTTTGAGTCGGCTCTGCAGGCTGACTTTTTAAGCTAATGCTAAGGTTAGCCAGGGTCAGTGTTTTTGTTTACTGCTGTGTTTCATTATGCTATAATAGGCTAATCTACATATTCCAAACTCTTTTTTT
>NW_007607380.1:0-250 GCF_000523025.1 Cynoglossus semilaevis | reverse complement strand
GCTAGCGCATCATTCTGACATGCGAGAATGTAATAACGGAACAGATCAGACGCGATGTTCAACTTCCTCTGAAATAATATCAAATCATTTTCTGTTTTATTTTAGATATTTTATATACAAACAGCTGTTCCAGTAACAGTAGAGTGTATTAAACTCTATCGAGGCTCAGCACGACGCACAATGATTGGTTCCTGTGTAGCTTGTTGAGTTAGTTGTTAGCAACTGTTTACATTTAACTTGAGACTAAAAA
>NW_007607379.1:0-250 GCF_000523025.1 Cynoglossus semilaevis | reverse complement strand
ACAAATGAGTCAATATTCAGCGTTTCACTTGAAAAAGAAGGAAATGCCTTTAAATAACAGCGTAATAGATAATTAGCAACAATTAGCAAAACGAGATCAAATTAGCGGTGCGACCTATTAGCAAGTAGCATCAGGTGAATTACATCAAAATCAAACAAATATTACTACTATTATTATTGAAATATGAAAATATATTATCACAATTATCAATAATAATTACACAAGCTATTATTTTGTATAATTATTATTA
>NW_007607378.1:0-250 GCF_000523025.1 Cynoglossus semilaevis | reverse complement strand
GTGTCCCACAGGGCACAGTATTTGGACCTTTCGCGGTTGTCATTTGGGTTGTTGTTCCTCATTTCCACCACTAGTTGACTGGTAGTTTGTCGAGTGTAGGTTTGTGCCGTGTAACACTGATGTCTGTCTTTATCAGAGCAGAGTTCAGAGGAACCACTTCCTGCTTCCTGTTGACTCACTGTACTTCTACACACGGACTTGTTTACTGAAGACGGTCGTCTGAAGATTGGTTCTGTTCCTCCTCCTCCTC
>NW_007607377.1:0-250 GCF_000523025.1 Cynoglossus semilaevis | reverse complement strand
TTATGTAAACTGTGTGAATAAAAATAGGGGGAAAAAATGAAGAAAACCAGACTGAAAATAAAAAGTTTAGACAGTGGATATTCCGTGGTCGAGATTCATAATCTTTTACAAAGTAAATATTATGTACAACAAATCTCATAGTCTCATAGTAAACGCCGCTTTACAAACTACATCCAGTAAAAAGTACTGTATAGTCAGTGAAGGGCTGCCAGATCTTATAGACTAATTTAAACACATAAACAAAATACTT
>NW_007607376.1:0-250 GCF_000523025.1 Cynoglossus semilaevis | reverse complement strand
AAAAAAAAAAACCCCAAAGCCACATGAACACACATGAGTGACTCACAGACCAGGTCTGATACATCTTTCAGTATATATTCAGTAGGATGTATACTGTGTCACATCTGCTTTGCTTTAGTTTACCAGCACGTGAAGTACATCTATGCATATTGAATGTAGAGACATCTTTTTTATGAACACGGCCTAGATCATAAAAAAACACCCATGACAGCTCCACAACAAGGACATCTGTACAGCCCAAATTACTCCT
>NW_007607375.1:0-250 GCF_000523025.1 Cynoglossus semilaevis | reverse complement strand
TGTGTGTGTGTGTCCTCTCACATTATTCAGCTCTGAGGGAAACGCTCCGATGCCCACTCTGGTGGTGTAGGCTTTCACCACCCCGTACACCTCCCCCACGTTGTGGGGGGGCATACCCAGTCCTGTACACACTCCTCCCACCGTGCAGTTCGATGACGTCACAAATGGATACGTTCCTGCAGGAGAGAGCACCAGAAGAGAATACGTGTCAAGGACAGTGAGAGCACCAGTGGAGCCAAAAAAAAAAAAA
>NW_007607374.1:0-250 GCF_000523025.1 Cynoglossus semilaevis | reverse complement strand
AAAAAAAAGCCAAAGTGGCAGTCACCGTGTCCTGTTACCGATACTCTTAGAAACAAGAACTTCTGGTTTGAATCTAACAAAAGTTAAGTTATTAAGAGCAACACAATTTATTTTATATTTTGCTTGTTTACGTGGCTTTTGTTATGAGCCTTGTCTTAGGACCTTTGCGCCGTGTGTTTTATGTGTTGTGCCTGCAGTGTTTTCTCCGGTCTGCTATCAGCTAGCGCCGGCCCTCTTCCCCTTTTTCCCC
>NW_007607373.1:0-250 GCF_000523025.1 Cynoglossus semilaevis | reverse complement strand
GGGCTAGTCAAATGGCATGGACAGCACCAAGAAAGTAGAGCCAGGATTTCCCTAAGTATGACTTTAACCTATGACAATTTTAGAAATGTGTAAACACTACCGATCCTTGGCTGCAAATGAAATAAATGAAATATAAATGAGGTGACACAGCAACCTTGCTAGCTGCAAATTTGCAGTTACTTAGTTGTTTGTAAATCGTTTTGTTTTGCCATTTTTATTCAAATGCTAATGAATGAGTTGAGTTTTTTTT
>NW_007607372.1:0-250 GCF_000523025.1 Cynoglossus semilaevis | reverse complement strand
AAATCTGCATGGTTTGCATTTGACTCCAATCAGCCTAATGCAAGTATTGATGACTGTAATGGACATACCCCATTACAGTCCCCCCCACCACTCACCCCAAGCCGGGGAACCCGCACGTGCTCATATTACCGCCCTGTAAATGAGAACTGACGGAAGCCAGAGTCACTCTGCGGTGCGATGTCCGTCACTGCTAATCTGATCACAGTCCAATGTCTGGGTGGCGTTCAACTTGTACCTGGTTATACGCGCA
>NW_007607371.1:0-250 GCF_000523025.1 Cynoglossus semilaevis | reverse complement strand
ATATAAAAAGTAATAAAAAGTACAGTGGTTACTTTGGAATCATTTTCTATGTTGTGATGTAATTTGATTTTCACGTCATTTTCAAGTCAGAACTCACGTATCGTCCCTATGTCCCTCACCTACCCTAACACAGTGGTAACCCCATAATCTAAGAAATAAAAACATTGAGAGACACAAGAGTGTGACTTATGTTTTCGAGTCTTCGAGTGTAGCCGAGCGTAGCGCAGCATGACGATGTAATCGTCTGCTC
>NW_007607370.1:0-250 GCF_000523025.1 Cynoglossus semilaevis | reverse complement strand
AATAGAAAAAACAGCCCCAGGCTTCAGTGCATTCAGGCTGCCAAGAAATGTAATAACTAAGCTGCAGGATTCTGATAGTCCTGTATATAATACTGCGTTGGCAAAGCATTGGTCAGAGTCAGACACAAGATGTTCAGGGTTGTTGGCATTTTGACTGTGTATTAGCAGAAAATAGGAGGTGATTATCGTCAGGCTCATTGTGGTTCATCTGTTCATTTCCTTTGTATCAGTTGCAGCTACAGTATATCCA
>NW_007607369.1:0-250 GCF_000523025.1 Cynoglossus semilaevis | reverse complement strand
ACAAAATGGTGCACTACGTAGGGGGTAGGGGGCATTTTTCGAACAGAGTCTTTACACTTGTTAGAGAGCTGGATTTAAAAATCCATGTGACTAAAAACCATTCAAACAAAATAACAATAATTGATAACTGCCAAGACCATATATGTGTTTGTAGTTTATACTTTGGCTCCGTACCTACTGCAGGTGAGGAGTGACTTTTGTAACATTCTTACCTTTTTACACACAAAGGATATAAATGAGCTCAGCGTTA
>NW_007607368.1:0-250 GCF_000523025.1 Cynoglossus semilaevis | reverse complement strand
AGTTGACAACTGCTGTTTCAGGTAGAAAATGTCAAACTTTTCACCATTTTTTTCAATGTTTTGTTAAATAAGAAATGTATTTCCCTTGTAATAGAAGAAGTAAGTTGAAATATAAACTGATTTTCAGGCTCATACCATAGATACTGGAATGAGCCTGGAGATTGAAAATGGCTCACTGATGATAGTGACACAAAAATATAGATATAAACCAAATATAAATACATATCCAAAATAAAAAAGCAAAAAAAAA
>NW_007607367.1:0-250 GCF_000523025.1 Cynoglossus semilaevis | reverse complement strand
ACTTTGTCTAAAACAGGGCTTTTTTGTAACTTGAATCTGATGATTATCCATCCATCCATCCATTTTCATCCGCTTATCCGTTACTGGGTCGCGGGGGCAGCAGTCTTCGTGACCGCCACCCAAATCGCATTGCAACTGCCCTAACTTTCGATCTTGCCCAGGAGGTGAACCCTGATTCCACACCAGATTGCACATGGACAAAGCCACCATTGGCTGATTGGTTGATGGAGCCCTCATGTGAACTAAGATA
>NW_007607366.1:0-250 GCF_000523025.1 Cynoglossus semilaevis | reverse complement strand
TGCTGCAAGGAGTGGAATCTAAACACGGCCATATGAAGCCAGATGTGGTGCAGCAAGGCATCCCTGTGGTGCCGTTCCACGTCTTTTTTTTTTTTGGCATGGTCAAACATATATATTTTGGCAGCTGCTGGGAGCGACAGCTAGCCCAGAGTTGTGGGAGTTGCAGGTTTCCACAGCAGCGTTTCTACCTTGTAAGCCTCGGAAATTAAATTATGGGTGTGGTTGTGACTGAGAGCCCCCCCCCCCCCCC
>NW_007607365.1:0-250 GCF_000523025.1 Cynoglossus semilaevis | reverse complement strand
AATAATCTATTAGGATATTACACCGTTGCTTGATTTTGTTTTCCTTCAGAGCATAAATTACGTCAAATCTTTGTCGGAATGGCTCAGAAGTGAGTGACTCAGGAAGGAGAAAACAGCTGTGAGGGATTTATTTTTAAGGTCCCGTGTGTGTCGTCGTCGTGAAAAGACGTCACACGAAAATGTACACGTGGAAAAATATGAAAAAGGAACTTTACAGCCGTTCAGTGGGTTCAATTTTTTCATTTTTTTT
>NW_007607364.1:0-250 GCF_000523025.1 Cynoglossus semilaevis | reverse complement strand
TCAGCTTTTATTTTACCTGGGATAAAAAGTTTAAAAATCAATTAGTTTGAGATGCTCAGAGTACCAGTGTCACTCAGTACTACAGTACTAGCATTAGTACTACTGTAGTACAGTACTAGTATTACAGTACCTGTACTTCATACTTGGTTGTATTTCATCTTCCGTACTACAGAATTCCTTCTCTCTGTTTCTCTGCCTCTTTATTAAAACATCAGTGTTTTTATTATAAACCTGCTCTTCAGAAATATGT
>NW_007607363.1:0-250 GCF_000523025.1 Cynoglossus semilaevis | reverse complement strand
AAAAAAAAAAACAACAACAACCAAACAGGTGTTTACTGTTTGTTTACACTGGTTCAAAATACAGATCTGTTTCCTGGGTGAGAACTCAAACCTCTGAGCTGCTGTCGATGAGTCCTCCACCACAGCATGACCTTTGACCTTCTCAGATGACAGAAGCTGTACATCAGAGTCACCAAGGCTCTAGAACCTGGACTTTTGACTCTTGGTGTTTTTCTCGTTTGCGGTTATTGGTCATTTGATTTTTTTTTTT
>NW_007607362.1:0-250 GCF_000523025.1 Cynoglossus semilaevis | reverse complement strand
TTTTAAAACGGCAAAGTCACTAAAAAGCAGCGTGTTGATGACGAAAAACACTTTTAAGGAACTTTGATGTCCTCAAACTGAAACCACTGGGGTCTTTGTTGTGGTGAGCGTGTGGTTTTCAGTGAAACCTCTAGAAGGGAAAGAACGGTTCGGTGTAAACCGACAGTCACACTGTAGTGCTGCTACAGAATGACATTCAGGCGAGGGCATTATGAGCTGTGATATTTGCACCATTGTAAACATACAGGAA
>NW_007607361.1:0-250 GCF_000523025.1 Cynoglossus semilaevis | reverse complement strand
CATTTTGGCTCCGAGACGTAAGTCAGACTTTTCCGACTGTTTTATGTCCCAGATCATGATGTTGTCACGATGTTAGCATCGGTGAGTGACATAGGTGCTTACGTACGGTACGTGAGTTGCGACTTACGAAAACGCCAAAATCGAGTTCAAGTTCGCACCGTATGAGTCTTCCGACTAAAGTCGAGGAACTAGCTTAAATTCACAAAACATTTAGCCAGGAATGAACAAGTTTGACAGAAATATTATTATG
>NW_007607360.1:0-250 GCF_000523025.1 Cynoglossus semilaevis | reverse complement strand
AGCAGCAGCAAAGCCAGATGGGTGGTGGAAAAGGGAGAGTAAAAAGTTCACAAGGGTCTTTCCTATGACCCCACTATTTCCAATGTGAATCTAATTCGGTGATACGCTCATCACAGTGTTTCCTGCCGGCTTTGTACTTGATAGGGCCCATCTGTCCTGCCTTTGTTGTGCCTCATTGCCTTTATCACAATATTATACATTTCATGAGATTAGGGCTGCAGCCCACTGCTGATTCTTTTTTTGTGTGTGT
>NW_007607359.1:0-250 GCF_000523025.1 Cynoglossus semilaevis | reverse complement strand
GCTTGAAAATGTATGTTGATAAAATTGTCAACTCAAAACTGAAGAACTGTTGTACGTATATCAGTACATGAAGGACATCCGTTCTAGCGGGGAGTAAAAAATGCGATGGCGGTTTGGAGTGTTTTTTTAAAAAAGTGGGATTAACAGTCAGTGACATCTCCAGATGTCATCTCTATAGTCTGGATGAGATTACGAATGGGAGTCAGGGCAGGTACTACAGTACTGAGATACATAAATATTGTTCCACGCC
>NW_007607358.1:0-250 GCF_000523025.1 Cynoglossus semilaevis | reverse complement strand
TGCAAATATGGAACCCGGGTGTATAACTCTGTCTGTACGTCTTAACAGAGACCTGCAGAACGTGTTGAGAGTCACTTTAGAAACTGCTGTTGTCCTCAACCCCATTAATCAGACCACGGTCCGTCAGTCGGCTCGTCGGCTGTAGACTCACTTACTGCCCTGCGGTCAGTGAGGCTGGTCTGATGGAAGCCGGGCGTCTGACCTGAAGTTGCCTCCACAAACACATGCTGGGTGTAGCAACGGTTTCTTT
>NW_007607357.1:0-250 GCF_000523025.1 Cynoglossus semilaevis | reverse complement strand
AGACACTGAAAGACTGAATTTTGGAAAAAACATAGTTATTAATGCATTTCATGGAATCATACAACTCTGTGAGGCAGTTGTTGCTGTTAGCAAGCAAGTGGAAATATCCTAAAAGCCCAGACTTTGTTTTCAAGATACTACATAAGCTGAAATATGTCACTCTTCTGCTGTGGTATTATGTATCAACATGTAATGCCTTTATGCCTGCGCGACAGTAACAGAGTTACTGATAAGAACAGCCTCGTATGAT
>NW_007607356.1:0-250 GCF_000523025.1 Cynoglossus semilaevis | reverse complement strand
TTTTTTTTTTTTTTTTCAAATTCTCTTTTCGGCGCTGTCACTTTAGCCAAATATCAAGTTTGCTTTGAAGCTGCAGTTGGCACCAAGTTTGAATGAAGATGCGTTTGTAGCCATGAAGTTTAGCACACCTGTCTCAATGTTGTCATTTAATCCTCCCGTAATAATACCACGGTGTGTCTAACTCCAGGCTCCTTTTGAAGGTTCTTTTTCTGATTCTCCCATTGATCCGGCTTATAGTTTTACAAGTTTC
>NW_007607355.1:0-250 GCF_000523025.1 Cynoglossus semilaevis | reverse complement strand
ACAAATTATTTGCAATAAACAAATAATTTATTGGAACCTTTTCAATGGACCAACTGATGATTTCTCATGGCACTGCCCCAGCCTTTAATAATAACCTTAACTATCAAGCTTATTCCTAACCCTTGACCCTAAATCTAACCCTAACTCCTAACGTAAAGCATGTAAAGTTGCACCAGGAACACATACGCCCGCACAGTTAAGAGGAAGATTTAATAATAGATTCTGATCTTCTGGATTTAAATAAATGTAC
>NW_007607354.1:0-250 GCF_000523025.1 Cynoglossus semilaevis | reverse complement strand
ATCATCACAGCTGTCGTCTGCTCAATAATCTGGGAAGTTTTCACGCCAAATGTTCCTCCTGACCCAACAGTACCCATCACGGAGGACAAGGTGGGATCAGCCTGGCTAACAGGTAAATCAACTTATCTTTAACTACGGTAGAAAATAAAAAATCTTCACATCTTAAACAGGGCAAAGAAGGAAATACCTGTGAGCAGATCAGCTGTTTCCTCAGGCTGTCCAGTCGTCATATGTTACAGTTTTTTTTTTT
>NW_007607353.1:0-250 GCF_000523025.1 Cynoglossus semilaevis | reverse complement strand
CTCAGTGCTCTGAAGAACTTTTACTGACAATATTAACGTATCGGATATCGTCAAAATGCAGTAACGATAAAATATTTTACCGCTTCGACCTAATGATGTTCCCTGTGCGGACATGCCCTGAGACATACGAGGGACAAGACAAATGTGAGGAACAAAAGTCCGTCAGATCACATTTACATTCATGACATGTGATATGAGCTCTGCTGAAATCAGTTTTGTTTGGTCGGTGATGCTGAGTCTGTGACAAACT
>NW_007607352.1:0-250 GCF_000523025.1 Cynoglossus semilaevis | reverse complement strand
GGGTAAACTGTCATTTTCCCCTGCTTCAGGCTTTTGGGCACTATTTCTGTTTTCAACAACACTGGAGAATGAGGAACACAGATGGACTGTGGTGATGAACCAGAGCCTTCTGCTAAAGCCACCTAAAAAGCTGTTTCATAAAATTGCATGATGTTGAACCTTGGACTTTTGGAGCTCTCCATCCCCTCACTGCAGAAAGTAGAAAGCTGGATTAAAGAACAAGTAAAGTGAACTCTGAATCTGTCATTTA
>NW_007607351.1:0-250 GCF_000523025.1 Cynoglossus semilaevis | reverse complement strand
TGACTAATGGTAAATTGTAATTAAAAAATATATAAATCACCACAAAAACATTGTGTGTAGGAAAATGTATGTATATCATAATATTGATATACTGTAGACTACAGTTACCTTCTGCCACATGTTGCAGTGCAGCTGTAACAGCATTTTAGGTGAGCTTTTTAAATAATTTTCTAAAAAATTGACAAAGTTTTAAAATGAAACTATTTTCCCATGTGCAACAATCTGTTCACACTGTGTGTGTATGTTCCAG
>NW_007607350.1:0-250 GCF_000523025.1 Cynoglossus semilaevis | reverse complement strand
CATGAATACATTTCATCCACACAAGCATAACAGCGAACAAATATGTCTACCGGGTGAGCAGCTAGAAGTAGCTTTAGCTATTTACTTTTGTTTGTTTGTTTGTTTGTTTTTAGTACGTTATTCATCACCGAAAGGAAATTATTCTGTGAACACCTAGATGCGACACTCGGTCAGGGCCGTTAACTCATCCATTTCCGGTACGATGGACGTGAGGACAGGTCTGTGGTAGGGGTGGGCGATACTGGGAATT
>NW_007607349.1:0-250 GCF_000523025.1 Cynoglossus semilaevis | reverse complement strand
GGGGGTCCAAACTGAACTGAGAAGAACTTTAGAATATTGATTTGATTGGAATGCAGTGTGTTACTGTGTGATGAAGTGTGTCATAGGATTTGTGTGCGCGCATGTATGTGTGTGCGCACAGTTTCCTCTGCCTCGTTCCTGTCCAGGTTCGATCGGCTCAGCTGATGAAGGAGGGAGGATACGAGTCATATGTTCATGATGCTCATACATTGGTGAGAACACACTCACAAACACACACGAACACTAGCAT
>NW_007607348.1:0-250 GCF_000523025.1 Cynoglossus semilaevis | reverse complement strand
CAGCTTAAAAGGTCATGGTTAAAGTTTTAACCTGGCTGAATACCTGTCACTTACAACTTAACATCTAAAAAATTGTTGCTATGTTTTTTGTTAAAACTAAGAATTCAAACACAGAGCCTAGCGTTTATATTTCTGGCCAGAAAGTCCAAATTGTGAATAAATACAAATATCTAGGCATGATGCTAGAAAATATTGTAGCTGTCCTATAAATTGTTGCCTTTTGGTGCCTTTTATGTAATTTATGGCTTGT
>NW_007607347.1:0-250 GCF_000523025.1 Cynoglossus semilaevis | reverse complement strand
GCATTCTATATAAGCAAGTGTGTTTTTTATTAAGTTTTAATTTCATTATTATTACATAAAAAAATATATACCCTATAAACCCATTTTCTATTCTCCATGTCATTGATATTTCCAGGCTGAGAGACTGAGGAAGATCTGTGCTTCCAGAGAGCTGTGCATCCTTGGTGTCATTGAGGTGCTGTATCTGTGGAAGGCACTTCCAAACTGCTCGTCATCTAAATTGCAGGTTATGAATCAGGGTGTGTACGAC
>NW_007607346.1:0-250 GCF_000523025.1 Cynoglossus semilaevis | reverse complement strand
CAGTGGTTCTCAAAGTGGGGGGCGCGGAGTTATTGTGGGGAGGCCAAGAAGGGTCAGCAGGTCAAATTAATTTATTTTTTAATATTTCTTTTAACTTTGTGACTTACAGGACAAATATCACTGATTAGTCATTTTGTTTCCTTTACAGTGATTAATTAATTTGTCAAATCAACATATTGTTGATTTTTTTATATATGTATACTATGAACACAGTGTGACTCACCTCTCTCTGCAACAGCCGCGGCTCTGA
>NW_007607345.1:0-250 GCF_000523025.1 Cynoglossus semilaevis | reverse complement strand
CATTCTCATCCTGCCTTTTCCATCTTTCTTACTCAATGTCAGCTGATCCAGCTGCACCGCCTTGTGCCCAGCGCCGATACCGACACCAACACCAACACCAGCACTACCCTTCCTCTGATCCACTTCAGGTGTTGGATTCTGCGGACTTTACGACTGTTGACAAATTTACCATAAAATTAATACACTCTGTACGATAAATGGCTTTTGGGAGTTTTTCTCACTTTAAAACAGGGGTCTCAGACTCGCGGCC
>NW_007607344.1:0-250 GCF_000523025.1 Cynoglossus semilaevis | reverse complement strand
GTGGAAAGGGTTTTCTTCTGAAGTCCATGTCGAGCTTTTCCTATTTTGTCTATGTAGAGCCTACAACAACAGTGAATGGATGGTAGCAGAATTGGGTTTATGCTGCAGACATTGCTAAGTTAACAAAAGCGTCATTGCATTGCTCTCTGTCACCTTTAAGAGCATCAGAGAGGCATATGAAATTATAGGCGTTTTAGTCTTTTTAAACCCTGCCACCATCTGGAACTAGAAGAGACTTCTTCTGGTTTCC
>NW_007607343.1:0-250 GCF_000523025.1 Cynoglossus semilaevis | reverse complement strand
TTTTTTTACATATTCAAATGCGGCGACAACTGACAAACAGAACCTAAAAACCTGTGTGTATTTACGTCATCATAATCAAACAGTTTTAGACCAAGTTTTCACACAGTGATTCATATCTGATCCATCAGTCCTCGCATTAATTCCTTCTCCATTATTCATTAATTTATAAGAGTCTTCATTGGAGGAAGTGCTCAGCTTTAATCAAAGCTTCAAATGGTGTATAATTAAATATTAAAATATTGGACAGTAT
>NW_007607342.1:0-250 GCF_000523025.1 Cynoglossus semilaevis | reverse complement strand
CTACTGAACTGACAAAGAACAGACGATGTACAGCTTTTTAGAACAAGACACTGAGTATGATGCCAAAAATTCAGTATGTGGTCAAATACACTACACTGTGCATAAACCTCACAAAGAGTCTGCACAAATTAAGATTTGTTTTTGTTTTAATTCTACTCGTTCTTTTATGGGAGTAACAGTGGTTTGGTAAAGTTTTTCTTTAAACGATTTGTTTTTTTGGGAAAGTAAAGGTTGTTTTAGGGCAAAAAAA
>NW_007607341.1:0-250 GCF_000523025.1 Cynoglossus semilaevis | reverse complement strand
CACACACACTCTCTTCACACTCACGTGACAGTCGTTACTGGGACCAGAATAAAGGTGTGAATTGGTGTGAAACGGCCTGTAGGGGGAAGTCAACGCAAGTTTGCAATCATCTAACAAGAGCCGTTCAAGGCCTTGATCCTGACGACACCCGTGTGTAAACTCCAGGATCAACTTCAAAGAAACAAAACCACATTAAAGTGGTGACCTGTCTGTGGTACAGGTCGACTGACCGACCACTGACCGACCACTG
>NW_007607340.1:0-250 GCF_000523025.1 Cynoglossus semilaevis | reverse complement strand
CCACGTCCACGTCCACGTCCATGCCCGTGTCCATACCTGTGGCTCTGCGCACCGACAACTACCCGCCGGCCGTGCGCAACATCTGTGGATTTGATACCATCGACGATGCTCTGGAGTTCCTGAGAAACGAGCTGGTGAGCGACGGGTTATTTGTTTGACTGTAGAACTGGTGTAAAAGGACAAAGTTGAAAGAGTTAAAATGTCAGACAGAAGAGTCAGTTGAAGAAACTGTTGTAAAGCTGAGGCTGAA
>NW_007607339.1:0-250 GCF_000523025.1 Cynoglossus semilaevis | reverse complement strand
TATATATATATATATATATATGAATGCTGTGAAGTGTCATCCGTGGGATGAAGAGATCAAGAGAGCCTTCGCAGCTGTACCGCCACCCAGTGGCCTGAGGGGGACGCCACCCGGTCCAGATGTACAGTACTGCAGGGGCAGAGTATTTGTAGGTGGTCTGAGGTGGGCCTCTCCAGTTGTAAATACTGCTCTGACACGTGTGTGACCACTCCAGTGTCGGTGACCTCTCACCCCTGAAAGCTTAGCTTTA
>NW_007607338.1:0-250 GCF_000523025.1 Cynoglossus semilaevis | reverse complement strand
ATGGGAGCCTTAAAGTGTAAAAAAAAACAAGTCAAGAAAAAAAACGTAAAAGTATCACTCTCACTCTCACTGAGCGTCTTAGATATCAAACAATCCAAACACACAACAATTCACACCCCCGTTCATGCCTGGGGTTGATGGGATATATCACAGAAATGAAGTCATTTCCTCTTATAGGAATAAACACAAACCTAAACATACGGAGACAACATAACATAACATAACAACATAAACTGACTGGACGGCTTTA
>NW_007607337.1:0-250 GCF_000523025.1 Cynoglossus semilaevis | reverse complement strand
AATATTCTGAACGTATGGTCTGCCTACGAGCTCTTCACAACTATCAGTGATTAATGCAGGATCAGCCTTAAACACATGTTAAAGTATCTTTTCATGGTCATGTGACAGTGTGCGTTCTAACTACCATAGTCATTAAGGGGGGAAATGCACTTCACTGTAGCTCAGATAACTGGTACCTCTGATTTTCTTTTTAAATGACCCTGCTCTGTGACCTTAAACAATGGGGCTTTTTGATAAAAAACAAACAAAA
>NW_007607336.1:0-250 GCF_000523025.1 Cynoglossus semilaevis | reverse complement strand
GACTACACCGATCTGTACCGTCACCACCTTGGCGCTCGCATTCGTCCACAGTGATAAAGGTCGGTCATATGTAAACATGTTGACAAATTAAAAGAAAAAACTAAACCAGAAGCTTAAAAAAAAGTTAAGTGTTCTCATCACTCACTCTAGTTTGTTCTCATACCCGGTTCTTTAGAAAATACAGTTACATTTTTTTAATCATTGCCACAATTCAGGGAGGAGAAACCTTTTCTCCTTTAGGTCCAACTTG
>NW_007607335.1:0-250 GCF_000523025.1 Cynoglossus semilaevis | reverse complement strand
TGACACTGATTAAACAGCATCACATCGCTGTTGTTTACTGCATTTACATTAGTCGTAACCACGTCTGGACTAAAGGTCAATTCCTCTAAAATGATTGAGTGACGAACATGAAAAGATAATCATGATTTAATCATACGTTGCTATATAAATAAATAAACAATTCTAGGTGATTTTATTTTATTATTTAGTCACATTTTTATTATATAAGATAAAGACAATTGTTTATTATTTTCCACCACCGCTCACTCAG
>NW_007607334.1:0-250 GCF_000523025.1 Cynoglossus semilaevis | reverse complement strand
TTTGCTCATAGTAAATGGATCCACAGTTGAACCCCAGGCCCGGACCAGTGACCCCTGGTCTCTGTCTCAGTGCTGCGGTGACAACCGAAAGAATCAGATGTAAGGTGAACGGAGGGTCGTCGTCTTGTTGCCGTGCTCAGAGATGACGTCACAGGGATCAGAGAGATGCAGTTGAGATTGGTCTTTGTTGTGAGAGGTTACAGTGGTCGGACGTCTGGACCAGGGTGGTGAGTGTAGAGGTCAGATGATG
>NW_007607333.1:0-250 GCF_000523025.1 Cynoglossus semilaevis | reverse complement strand
AAAAAAAAGGACAACACAGTCTGCCGGCATCTGAGGTGATCATCTGCAGCGTATTATTGTGAATAAATCAGGGTTTATCCACTGATGCATGATGTCGTCAGGCAATTAAGGCGTTGGCTGATTCACAAAGCGTCCAGTGGGGGCAGCGTAGATGACGTGCGATTGAAGGAAGTGATTCCTGAATTAAAGAGAGCGTCTCTGAGACAAACATTAAAAACTGACAGGACAATTAGAGTCGTACAGAAAAAAA
>NW_007607332.1:0-250 GCF_000523025.1 Cynoglossus semilaevis | reverse complement strand
CTAAAACCATCGACCACCAGCAGAGAAGAAGAGCTGAGGTGATCAGCTGTTACCTGGATGAGGGTCGGGACATGGGAGCAGGCTGCAGCTCTATGTGAGGCTGCTGGGGGCTGGAGGCTCCACTGCTTCTGTGGTTTGAATCCCCAAACACGTAGCTTCTCTGGACTGGACAGGAGACAAAAAAACAACGGCAGAATTTAAACATGGACTAAAATCCAGATTGGATCGAAACAGGATCTGTTTTTTTTTT
>NW_007607331.1:0-250 GCF_000523025.1 Cynoglossus semilaevis | reverse complement strand
TCTGCGTTTTGCTTTGTTTTCAGTCCTTGCAAAGTTGCAAAAAAAAGGTATGACCACCTGGGGGAAAAAGGCAGAAGACTTATTCCCTCGAACAGCGCATCAAATCAACCATGTGGGATTATTTTTGCTACAGAAGTAAATGACCCCGGTTTCGTCATGTATTTAAATGCCAGCATTTAAATCATCCCCAAAATACAGTGAAAGACGGAAATACATCCAACACGTTTCTTCACCTGCCATTGTCAACAAC
>NW_007607330.1:0-250 GCF_000523025.1 Cynoglossus semilaevis | reverse complement strand
TATATATATATATATATTTGTGAGGAACAGTAACTGCTTTTTCTTAACTTCTAGTGTGTGGCTCTTTTTTCATCTGTATATAAACGGACACAATCAACATTCCGTGTATTGATCAGTGCAGAAATAGCTCTAACCTACAGCATATATAGATTGACCCTTCATGAAGTGGCTTTAAATGTCAACTCACTTCCAGAAAGTCACGACAGAAATACCAAACCAAGACAGTCCTACATGTCTAATTTTACTAACT
>NW_007607329.1:0-250 GCF_000523025.1 Cynoglossus semilaevis | reverse complement strand
AGTAAAATGTTGTCTTACCTGCAGCAGAGGTCTCTGGACCCCTAGCACCTTCATGGTGTCAGCACTTGCGAGCATCTTCAGGGGGTCTGCTGCCTTGCTCACTGCCACGATGTCCTTGTTGATCTCTGTCCGCACCTAAAGGTTGAGTCGGTGGCTGTAGTTAATCAGGCCTTTTCTGAGAGAACGACTCAATCTTTTATTACCTCGTATTTCCTTCCCCGCTTTTTCCGTTTGTGTTGTTTTTTTTTTT
>NW_007607328.1:0-250 GCF_000523025.1 Cynoglossus semilaevis | reverse complement strand
TTTCTGCAATTGAATATTATTTATTCAGGTCACAAATACTGTTCAGTTCACTGTCATAAATAAAATACTTTAAATTATCGGGTTAAGAAGCACCTTTGCCACATAAAATGCCCCGTCAGAGTTTGGCATATCTTGCTGTGTATGGTTTCTTAGGTCAAAGAGTTCTTTGAAAGTTTAAATAAGGCAGTGAATTTAATATGAATTTTAATTTATTTATGTTGAAATTGAATACAATTGTAATACAAATACA
>NW_007607327.1:0-250 GCF_000523025.1 Cynoglossus semilaevis | reverse complement strand
TTATTTATTTATTTATTTATTTTTGATGAAAACAAAAGCACCATGGTGACGGGCAGTAACACACATACACACACACACATACTCGTACAAGTAAAAGTGAAAGTGACTTGAGGCAAAGTTTATTCCTGGAGTTTTAGTAACCAACCAAATACAGATAAGGGAGAACAACATCCAAAAAAGGTGATAAACAGCATCAAGAGACGATGAGTGTTGTGAAAGATCCTTCAAGGGTTTGTTTCTGTCAGCTGAG
>NW_007607326.1:0-250 GCF_000523025.1 Cynoglossus semilaevis | reverse complement strand
ACAGGTAAGAGTCAGTGCCAGGTAAAAGCTAAGAGGTGATAAAAGAACGAGCTTTTGAGAAGGAAATGTAATTGTTGGCTCCAAAGACTCGAGCTGTTGGAAGAAAAGACGAGGATCTAAGGTTACAGGTGGAGACCGACGGGAATAAAAGTTTTTTAGATCGAAGTTTCTGCAGTAAACCTACAACATATTTCATTTTCTCCAGTTTCTGCAAAGACAAACGTGTCGCAGCAGTCGTCTGTGTCTGTGT
>NW_007607325.1:0-250 GCF_000523025.1 Cynoglossus semilaevis | reverse complement strand
AGAATCCAGTAATTTTTCAAAATAAAATGTCGCTCAGACTCAGATAATAAATAAAAGGGAAATAATGTAAGTTGTGTATTATTTCTGTGCGGTGCCGGTCCGCGGCCTGGGGCTTGCGATGATTGGATTTGCGTTAGTTTATATAAAAATTGGTTAGTCTAATTTACTAAAAAGATACTCACGTATTTAACAATGTGTTGATTACTTTGTAAAATAATGAGAGGAAATTGCTGAATTTGGCCAAAAAAAA
>NW_007607324.1:0-250 GCF_000523025.1 Cynoglossus semilaevis | reverse complement strand
TTTTTTTTTTTTTAACCTCGTCATCTTGAGCTGGGAGTGGGGAGTGACAGGATGGGGGGGGTCAGGGGGGCGCAGTGTACCTCATACTCGATGGTACGGCCTGCACACACTGGTAATGAGCAACAGTCTCAGTCAAAGTCAGGCCGACGGAGATTTACTGCTGCTGGAGACGACTTCCACGGAATCTCCCTGCTCCCTGGAGAGAAGAGGAATTTTGTGGACTAATGAAGTGTGAGCTGATTCACACCAA
>NW_007607323.1:0-250 GCF_000523025.1 Cynoglossus semilaevis | reverse complement strand
GCTGCGTGTGCTTTTCTTCCTTTTTTAGAAAAATCAGCTAAATCGGCTAAAATATATTTAAAAAAACGAATCTAAACCATAAACATGTCAATTTGTACTAAAGCTTTGGAGCAAGTATTTAAGTATTTTTAAAAAGTATACATTTTTCTCTATAGTAAACACAGGTAGAATCTTAATCAGAATCTTTATTTTTTTGTAAGGTTTTGTAAATAAGAAATAAACATAGAGAGAAAAAAAATATATAATATAT
>NW_007607322.1:0-250 GCF_000523025.1 Cynoglossus semilaevis | reverse complement strand
TACACATAGATACACTCTGGCAAACATACACCTACCTACCACCAAAAAGGCAAACAAAGGAAGCCAGGCAAAGAGAGGCACAGAAGAAGTTTCCTCCAGTCTCTCAACAGGTAGGCACATAGTGGCAGCAGCATGTATCCTACATCACAGGAGAGATTCGCTCCAATGGTGGAGAAAATTGTCCGTGCACGTGGGCCTAAAAGCTCTGTACCTTTACACGAGAGAATGGTAAATTAGAGATTGTGTTCTG
>NW_007607321.1:0-250 GCF_000523025.1 Cynoglossus semilaevis | reverse complement strand
ATGATTAGCACTTTGCAATAGACAGTGCAGATTCTTGCATATACCTGTGTCTGGAGTGTGTTCATGTACCACCTAATAAATCAGTCAGTTTCATCACTCAAGTTCTTTGGGAGATCAATATTTCTTTCACCATTCACTCACCTGTGGCTTACAATAAGTAACATTTTATGGCATCTAATTGCATGAAACATTAAGCCATTACTCTCTATAGTGATCTTTATCATTTATAGTGAAGTTCATAGATAATGAA
>NW_007607320.1:0-250 GCF_000523025.1 Cynoglossus semilaevis | reverse complement strand
TGGTCTTAATGATCTGATTACTGTCAGGTGCGGTAGGAGGGTGTGGCCTAGTGGTCTGTACTGGAAGTCTTGAACGCTTCTCTGTAAAAAATCTTGGATATTTTTTCAAAGATGGACAATTATTTCTAATAATAATCTTACAGTAGTCTCAGGCCTCCACTTACAAGTTTAAACACTTATATCAATAAAGCAAACGTTTCAAAAATGTATATTTAATGGTGAGCATCAATTTGAAATTTTTGCAGCAGCA
>NW_007607319.1:0-250 GCF_000523025.1 Cynoglossus semilaevis | reverse complement strand
AAAAAAGGGCTACAGGAAAAGAGCAGAGCAGCAATGGTGCTGTTCACGTCTGACTTGGTTAATAATTTGGGGCTGAAATGATAAGATTGCACTTTGCACTTTTGCTAAGGAATCATTGATTTAGATCAAATAAACAAATAAAAGAGAGAAGAGAAACTACCTTAACTCTAGCTGCCGAGCCTGGTACTCTGAGAATCCCCTCAGTCTGGAGACCCGTCTGTTCCACAATACACAGCAACTGTACCCGGCG
>NW_007607318.1:0-250 GCF_000523025.1 Cynoglossus semilaevis | reverse complement strand
GCCTGTGACCCGGCATATATTAAGTAAACCACTTTACACCCAGGAGGGGACTGTGCCACCAGTCACACCCTGTATGCAGACAGCATCAGCGGTTCTCTGTGAATCTCTCCATGATGGCGGTCTGGAGCATCATCTGCAAACAGCAGACAGCTGCATGTGGAGTGGAACAGAGCAGATGTGAAGTTTGTGATCAGATGAAAAACAAAATACAGAAGAGACGCAGAGGAGTTCACATCTGTCTGCTGCGAGA
>NW_007607317.1:0-250 GCF_000523025.1 Cynoglossus semilaevis | reverse complement strand
AGGAGGATAGCTGATAGGGACATTCTTAGATGCCCTGGTGCCACAACCTGGACGTGGGCAAAATATTTGCAATATATTCCCTGTTGTCCATATTTTCCCTTCCCTACGTGTGTGTGGATCTGTCAATGGCTACATCTTCTCATCAGTTTTCTTGATGATTTATCAAGAAAACTGCTCTTATTCCATGTGTTGCCATATTGTCCCGCTTCTTCTGTGTTTCCCATCCAAGTTACGAGTAAGCAACTTTTGT
>NW_007607316.1:0-250 GCF_000523025.1 Cynoglossus semilaevis | reverse complement strand
TTTGAAGTATGTGTCCTAAGCAGTTTGCCAGTCTGTAAGAGGGCCAAATATAGAGACAAACAGTTGAACGATTATATGGGAATGTGATTTTGTTTTGCTCTCTGTAAAAAGCAAAATATATTTGTTTAATATTTTTATATTTATATTAAAAATATAAAATATATTGAAAAAATATTTATATCAAAATCTTATATAATCGTTGATATTAATTGGATTCAGATTAATCAGAAAAAGTTTGTTCACCTCTTCT
>NW_007607315.1:0-250 GCF_000523025.1 Cynoglossus semilaevis | reverse complement strand
AAAAAACAGTCCTCCAAAAGTAGCGTTAGCATTTCTGTTCTTCTTTGGTTTGGTCCATCTGTGCATTTACGCGCCCTTTTCTGGGATCGCATTAGCCGTGCGGCACGTCCAATCGTACGCCGTCGCTGTCGAAGTTTCTCTGCACCCCCCACCCAAAAAAAACTCCAGGACTCATTTGTGTCATTACCACAAATGAGAAGGCAGCGGTGGAGAGAGAAGAAGCAGAAGTGAAGGGATCAAACCTGCCTCC
>NW_007607314.1:0-250 GCF_000523025.1 Cynoglossus semilaevis | reverse complement strand
AAAGTTTTTCTTTAGTAAATGCCAAGAGTAAATGCTCAGAGGAAAAAAAAACATTATTATTCCTTTAAATAGTAAAAACATTTACTGTTGGTATATATTCAGTCACTAACGTCACTGTGTTTGAATCAGAAAATGAAAATAACGCCAGTAAATAAGGACATTCATCTAAGTCTTAATTGAAATGCCGTGTTTAAAGGTACATTGTGTAGAATCTGGCAACACCTAGTGGTGAAATTCTTTCATCTGAACA
>NW_007607313.1:0-250 GCF_000523025.1 Cynoglossus semilaevis | reverse complement strand
AATGTGTATGTGATATCCAACAGGAGAACCTGGCCAGGCTGCAGAGAGCATTTGCCAGGAAGTGGGAGTTTATCTACATGCAGGCCGAGGCCCAGGTCAAGTAAGTGTGAACCGTTACCATGGCTACCAATCAAACTGCAGAGCACAGCTGTAGCAACGATGGAACTCACATCGAAAGGTGTCGATTTAAGAAAAAAAAAGAAACAAATAGAAAACAGTGTAATGTCAGTGTGTCATCATTTACAGTGAG
>NW_007607312.1:0-250 GCF_000523025.1 Cynoglossus semilaevis | reverse complement strand
AACATTATTATTTGATGTTTATTTTTTAAATTCAGTTGCCGACCCGAGTGGACGGTTCAGCGGGTCAGATTCGGTCCGCGGGACGCTAGTTGATGGCAAATACAAAAAGTAAATTTCCTTCAGGGCTAATTTTTTTTTTCATATTGAGTGACTATGAAACATTTCCCAAAATCTGCATTCAGTCACACGGACTCAGAAATTAGCTTCTCAAATTGCGTTCCACACGATCTCAGCTGAAACAGAGGACATG
>NW_007607311.1:0-250 GCF_000523025.1 Cynoglossus semilaevis | reverse complement strand
CATAAGGGTCGCGACCCCTCCCCCCTCAAATGTTCGTGACCGTGACTCAAAATTTAAATAAATAAATAAATAGTCTGTTATTCTCCACGGGGGGGCGCTATCGGGGGTCATGCTGTTCTCCTGGGAATCGAACCCATGACTAACTAACCGCTTGCGCTAACCGCTCCACGACGGAAAAACCCAACCCCGGTTCTGTTTACGACAGAACGGAACTCTGGTTGCGGACGTTGACGTTGTTGTTGTTGTTGTT
>NW_007607310.1:0-250 GCF_000523025.1 Cynoglossus semilaevis | reverse complement strand
ACACACACACACACACACACTTAGTCCAAGACAGCTGGTGCGACGACCTCGCTTATTTCATCACTTTACATAATAGTCAGTCACACACTGTCACACACTGTCACACACACATACAGGCTGTTCCAGAGTTTGGTGAACATGACGGAGAACAAACCCTGTGGTTGGACACCAGGTCGGTACGGTGGTGAAGTGGAGTCAGAAAAGTTCACTGTTCTGTTTGAAGGGAAATGACCAATGAAAAATAACTGTT
>NW_007607309.1:0-250 GCF_000523025.1 Cynoglossus semilaevis | reverse complement strand
CCTGATGTGGTACTGAATACCGCCCACTTACTGACCTACTACAGTTAGTTTCTGTTGTTCTTCCACAGTAACAACGTTGAACGTCTTCTTTGACCCGATTAAGGTCCCGGACCTTCAGCTTGAACCACGTGTTTTAATGAAGAAGGATCGTCTGTCGGAGAAGCTTCATCAAACAAACCCACCTGCACAGATCCTCCTCCCCCGACTCACCCTCAGTCCTCCATCTCTGTCTCTCTGTCTCTCTCTCTCT
>NW_007607308.1:0-250 GCF_000523025.1 Cynoglossus semilaevis | reverse complement strand
AAAAAAAAAAACTATCCAACCAGGACTCAGTCCTTGAAAATTGCAAGCAATGATCTATGGTATGCTACTCTGTGTTTAGTTTAACAGATAAGAAATTTGAATGATAAAAAGAGTGAAAGGAAATAAACCTTAGGCTATATTCTTTTTTGTCATAAATATGTTTGGCTTCATAAATATGTGAATTAAAATTGAGTTATGATTTGGCATAGGTCATATAGAAATAAGTATGTATTAAAACAGCAGAATAAAT
>NW_007607307.1:0-250 GCF_000523025.1 Cynoglossus semilaevis | reverse complement strand
GTCTGTTGTTAATGAACTAAAACCAGTTCCGACCGGTCGCTCTGACCAGTTTCATCTTCGTCCAGTTTGTGACCTTTGATTTGATCAGGCTTTCTTTCAATTTCCCTCGATTACGCACCGTCGCTGCCCCCTACAGGGACAGTTAGGTCTATTGCATTGAATTAGATGGAAATTCTCCTTTGAATCCTGGTCTGAAATGATCCGACTTTTTCTCAAAGAAAAGTGAGGGGCAGTTAATATATATATATAT
>NW_007607306.1:0-250 GCF_000523025.1 Cynoglossus semilaevis | reverse complement strand
AGGGTTCTTTCAGGACTCACCTCTTAGACGCAGCCGTGTGGGCAGGCTGTAGTACACCTCCTCCACGTGCAGGTGGAGAGCTCGGTAAAACTCCCTGCACGCTTCCTCTCCTTTCCCCTGCAGATGAGTCAGGAGCTCACCCAGGCGAAAACCAGTAGGCACATCCAAGTTTCGGAACTGGATACCAGTAACAAAGGTCATGAGGAGCTGACCTTCAAATCCAACAGAGCTTGTACCTTGAATGTTGTGT
>NW_007607305.1:0-250 GCF_000523025.1 Cynoglossus semilaevis | reverse complement strand
ATATTCTGGGAAATTGGTTAATGGGAAATACAGGCAATGTGGACACCAACCCCATAAAAGAAGACACTATATACCTAGTTATAGTACCTATATGTTTTAGGGCAACCAATAATTTCTGCACGGGGCAGTGTTGCAAAAACATTTAAAAATAAACTGTATTCATGGCCTAATTGCACAGACAGTACACTTAAAATATCTATTTAGACATCTAATGTATTTAAAATAAAAATTGTACTTTGATTGTATTAGC
>NW_007607304.1:0-250 GCF_000523025.1 Cynoglossus semilaevis | reverse complement strand
GGGATAACAATATTGACAGCGGTCAACCTGTGGATTCTCAGGATTTAAAGGGGAGCGTGATCACTGGAGGAGCGGGAGGACCATCTGCATCAAGACACATGAGGGCACCAGGAAGGAGATCAAATCCTTTGACTCCAGTATCCTCATGATCCGGAACCCGTACAAAGCCCTGATGGCAGAGTTTAACAGAAAATATGGAGGTCACATTGGGTTTGCCTCACAGGCTCACTGGAAAGGAAAAGGTAACTAC
>NW_007607303.1:0-250 GCF_000523025.1 Cynoglossus semilaevis | reverse complement strand
TTTTTTTTTTTTTTTTTTTTGGGCAGCTTCATCCTGATTGGGTAGGCTCTTCCTGTGTAGCCTGCCAGCAGCAGCTGGTTTGGTGACTTCAGAGCAGTGGGTGTAGAACGACTGTGAGGAACTCAGATAAAATAAGAGTTTTTTTTTTAATGTATAGTTTTCCATGACAAATGTCCTGATTATATTATATAATAACCTGCCTTGACCACAGGAGGCAGCAGTGAGGCAGCATCTTGTTTTTCCCCCCTGT
>NW_007607302.1:0-250 GCF_000523025.1 Cynoglossus semilaevis | reverse complement strand
AAAAAAAAAAAGTCTGTCAGCTGTCGACGTTCGCTGTCATCCATAAATACAGGAAGGAGTCAGATTTTCAGAAAGGTTAACGGCCCCCTTCTGTCCCCTCAGGGTTACTACAGGAGTAATGAGTTTATCATTACCCAGCATCCCCTGCCCCACACCACCACAGACTTCTGGAGGATGATTTGGGACCATAACGCTCAAATAATCGTCATGCTGCCTGACAACCAAGGCCTGGTACGTGAAAAAAAAAAAA
>NW_007607301.1:0-250 GCF_000523025.1 Cynoglossus semilaevis | reverse complement strand
GAAAGACTCTGCATTACCAAGACACATATTTGTACTTGTTGAATCTTCAGTAAACTTTTTGAACGAACTTTTTGTCTTGGTATGTCACATATGGGTCCAGGGCCTGGCAAACCTGATAGTATATCCTGTTTCTGTTTTATATATTTTGTTCCCAATGTGGCTCTTTCCTTATGTGTATATTTGTTCCTATTTTATATATTTGTTCCTAATTTGTATATATGTATGGTTTCTTTTTATTGTTCTGTTCGTT
>NW_007607300.1:0-250 GCF_000523025.1 Cynoglossus semilaevis | reverse complement strand
ATCAATTCTGGTGTTTTTTATTTTTAAATATTTTTGATTAATCAAAAATGAATTTCTTTTCTTTCTGTTGCTGCAGGTGACCAGTTCCAGAGATCGACTGTCATGACATGATGATATGATTCGTTCATGAGAAGAAAAATATATGGATCACATCAGTAACAAATAAACTATAATATTTGTATTAATGACGTTGTTGCCCAGACAACCAGGGATCTGTGACATCGCCGCTGGTCTACAGCACAAACCGACG
>NW_007607299.1:0-250 GCF_000523025.1 Cynoglossus semilaevis | reverse complement strand
AGCTTCATATAGTTGGTGGATTTCACTTATTATTGTGCATCTTGATAGGGCAGGTAGGGCCCTACTGTTGTAGAGAGTTCTTTATTTATTGGTTCTTTCCTGCTCTCCCTCTATTTCATATTGGATTTTCCGTGGACGGTATTCCCTGATGAGAATGTCATCTTCAATACAACACCCATCGATACCACTTCAGTTCACGGAAACAACATTGTTCAGATCTTACTCCCATTGTCCCTGGAGCTGCATCCCT
>NW_007607298.1:0-250 GCF_000523025.1 Cynoglossus semilaevis | reverse complement strand
TTTCAAAAGCAAATCTTTTGATTTGGATCTTACAGCTCCTTATATTTACTTGCGTACATTTGACTTAATGGTTAGTGTAAATTAGCCTGGCACTGATTTCACCTGTGCTGCTCCTGTTTCCATTAGTCGGTACTCTTAGCACTATTAGTGTAAGACGTGCTAATGATTGCTGGCTTGTGTCATAAATGTGTTGTGAGTACTGTAGTAGTATTCTAGCAGTAGTAGTATGAATGAGCAGAACATTCACCTC
>NW_007607297.1:0-250 GCF_000523025.1 Cynoglossus semilaevis | reverse complement strand
AATTAATTTAAAATGTATTCACAATTAATATGTAAAGACAGTGAGATTAAAATGTTCAATTAATTTTAACACAGACTGACTCCACTGACTGTCACTCTAACACACAGGAATGTTGATTTATCACAATCACATTTTGTTTATGATTAATCCACGTTAATCCTGTGATTAATCAGATTTAAAAATTGACATGATTTATTACTCAAAGATGAAGTTGAAGCTCAGACTGACTCAGACTGTGACTGCAGCAGAG
>NW_007607296.1:0-250 GCF_000523025.1 Cynoglossus semilaevis | reverse complement strand
AGATCTGAAACACGAGCGCCGTTCTCACGCTTTCGTATACATTTTCTTCATTTCTTCATTTTTTTTCTTCTTACTATTTTCTGTTCCATAGTGATTTATGATGAGGCAGTTTTTGGTTAAAAGTTTTGTTAGTGAACTGAATTGTTCGAAAAGAGGAGTTCGGAAACCGAGGTATTATGATATATATATATGATATATATCATATCATATATATATCATATATATATGTATGACATATATATATATATAT
>NW_007607295.1:0-250 GCF_000523025.1 Cynoglossus semilaevis | reverse complement strand
GATTTTTTTCACATATTCTTGGACAAGATATATATTTTTTTAAGTTAGGATAAGTTAGACTTTTAACAGTAATAACAATAGGGGCTTGGTTTCAGGTGACTGTGTCAGTGGATATGGGTGCAGCCTCTCTGTCAGTCGTACACTGTCCATACATATGCATCACATCTCACTATGGATGTGACTCTGTCCTGTTATTATTTACAATCTAAGCATCAGTAAACTATTTGTTTGTCTTGGTTGCCCTTTTTTT
>NW_007607294.1:0-250 GCF_000523025.1 Cynoglossus semilaevis | reverse complement strand
TTTCCCTCCTGTGAGCTTTTCTGGTTAGTTCAAACTGCCTGACAATTAATGACTAAGCCCTAACGTTGTAGTGGATTATCAGGCAGATCAGTGTTAATTCCTCCTTAATCTGTACATCAGACGCTTGGTTTCCTTGAGACTACATCAAACACATCGGTCTGATTACTGTGTGTTCAATTACAGGCCTCACTTTGTATCCTGGATTAAAGATGGTTTTGATGAACGCTCTCTCCTGTGTGTGTGTGTGTGT
>NW_007607293.1:0-250 GCF_000523025.1 Cynoglossus semilaevis | reverse complement strand
TTTTTTTTTTGAACATTTTGTATTCTGGTGAAACTCCTGCTCACGTGGAAACCGAAACCAGTTGTCTGGGCCCACAGACACGCACAGTCTCTCACGTACACCGTTTAGAAATGGTGATGTCACGCAGTCAACACTAGAGGCACTGCCTTCTGGTTTTACTCTCACCATTTTATGCCCTTTAATCATAAGTCCATTTGGTGATGGTCATATGGGGAACAAATTGAAAGCTTGAGCTGCGGCACCAGCTAAT
>NW_007607292.1:0-250 GCF_000523025.1 Cynoglossus semilaevis | reverse complement strand
AATTCTGGTGTTGATCTGTTGACACATTACTGTCCTGCATTAGATCGATTCCAATCTTTGAAATGCACCGCGTGTTTCAGCCAGATTTGGAGACAAAAACAGCACAACCACACGGGTTAGTTAACGGTGCGGGCTGAAGGTCGGGGCCAGAGGAATTCAACTTCTTTGTCCATAACCCAGACTGTGATCTAATCCAAGGGAATACGACAATCCTAGCTACCACACTGGGACCCACATCACATAAAAAAAA
>NW_007607291.1:0-250 GCF_000523025.1 Cynoglossus semilaevis | reverse complement strand
GTAGTGTGTACTCTCCAGATACTACAGCTCAACTACAGGTCACGTTACATTTGCTCCGTGTGACGGACCTACGAGGAAACTCCTGCTGTGACTGAGGGTGTGATGTGCCAACACCGAGGCCTCGTCAGCTGCAGGCTCGGCTCTGACGGAGAAGTCGTTTGACAGTTTATTCCGTCCAGCTGAGACGTCTGGGAGCCTCTGGGAGTCGTCCCTCTCCGCTGCCCCTGTTGGCCAATTTCAGAGCCACACT
>NW_007607290.1:0-250 GCF_000523025.1 Cynoglossus semilaevis | reverse complement strand
AAAAAAGGGGGGACACAGTTGTAGTTAGACCCGTTCACCTTAGTGACTGTCAAGGCAGTGACCTTCGTCAGCTCCATAACTCCGTGGTCGTTGACTCACAGAGACACACAGAACCACAGTTCTCCGTTCCTTAATGTGGACTCATCTGGATGTCCGTTAGTCAGTGGAGCATTAAACCCTGGATCATGAAGCTAATAAATGACAAGAGGTCAATCACACTGTTCAACAGTGTTTCCACAAATGTGTCCAT
>NW_007607289.1:0-250 GCF_000523025.1 Cynoglossus semilaevis | reverse complement strand
CCGACATCAACCGATACCGATATAGGCCCAGTAATTGGTCACACGGGGTTAAAGGGTTAGTCCCAGACATTCAAACTAAACTGCGGCCCATTACCGCAGCCCCGGACGAGTGGTGGGTTCCAATCCCCAGATGAGCATTTGGTCATGACGTAGAACAGCAGATCAGCTGTTTCAAAAAAAGAAAAAAAAGTACTTTAAAATCTCATTAATCAGTGTTAATTATATTGTGTTAATTTTTTTTTTTTTTTTT
>NW_007607288.1:0-250 GCF_000523025.1 Cynoglossus semilaevis | reverse complement strand
TTTTTTTCCTGCAGTTATTATTACTGGATCCATGATAGGAATTCAGTAGAATGTGTGAACTTTACATATAGGAAGACAAAAATTACCAGTTGCCAGTGTTCTGGTGGTATGGATCCAGCTGTGTTTAGTGGATCAGAGAGTTATAATCAGTGTTCTCACTGTATGTTTACATTGAATGCATTAGGATAAAAGAGAACAAATACACATTTCAGGGTGTGGTTCCATTTAGTCAGGACTGTGGGTTTTTTTT
>NW_007607287.1:0-250 GCF_000523025.1 Cynoglossus semilaevis | reverse complement strand
CATAGAGGAGAGGCGTTTGTGTTGGGCCGGGTCCATCATTCATTTACTTCATTCATGTCCGTGGAAACAGAGGGGGGCGCCGTACAACACAGAGCGTCACCGCCTGCCCTCTGGGTCCCCGCCCCTCATCTTTCTCTGTTCTCCTGAACGGTCATCATTCAGTGTTTGGCTTCAGTCCCGGCCGCCGCGTCGTGTTGGATTTTCATGAAGATGAATTCATGTTCTCTCCTCCGGAACCAAAGACGGCCGT
>NW_007607286.1:0-250 GCF_000523025.1 Cynoglossus semilaevis | reverse complement strand
ATAGAATCATATTCTTTACAAAGGATAAAATTGTCTTAATTTACCTATTTTTTATTTTTTATTGTTTTTACAAGACTGTCTTCAGATCCTTCAGTAAAATAATTTCTGATCACTAACTTACTAATTGTTACTGCAAGATATGTGTTTGGCCCAAAAGCATCGTTGCACATCATCATCAAGACTCTTTCCACACGCATTGTGAAGTAATACTTAGTAGTAATTATGGTGGGATATAACTAAAAAAATGTAT
>NW_007607285.1:0-250 GCF_000523025.1 Cynoglossus semilaevis | reverse complement strand
AAAAAAAGAATCATGTTTGACTTCATCAAAGCAGAATTCTACTGAAGGTCTTTGTGAATTCACAGATGGTCAGAGCCAACACTTGGCATCCAGTTACAAAAATGTGTACCGAGAGCAACATCTACGGAGTGGGAGCTTGTGTGGAGTCTGAGTTAAGGAGGGAGTTCTACCACGAGGAATATCCCCTCTACTACTTCCTGGGATACACAGCATTTGCCTTTAAACTAACCCCAGGTAATAACAGATACTT
>NW_007607284.1:0-250 GCF_000523025.1 Cynoglossus semilaevis | reverse complement strand
AACTGCATATTTTGAGCTTCTACTTCCTGTATCGAACTAATCGTTTACTCCAAAACCAGGAAAGGTACTAAACCATCTCATCTCAAGAGACTTCTTCAAATCTGATCGTAAGCGGTAATGCTCAAGCGTATCACCTACGTAATAAACAAATTACCTGTGCAAATATTTCTTTGGGCCATTTTCGGTTTTCGACCGAAAAGCTTTTATCACTGAAACAAAACGTCAAAAACAGGAAGTTATAATGAAGCAA
>NW_007607283.1:0-250 GCF_000523025.1 Cynoglossus semilaevis | reverse complement strand
GAGCCAGTTTCGGAGAGGAGGCTTTACGTACATCTAACGACATTACGAGCCCCATCAGGGGTCTCCAGGGCTATACATATATATATATATATGTTAATAAATATTGACAAATATGTTGATATTTATATATATGTTGATATATATTTATAATACATATACATACGTACATATATTTATTGTATAGTTAATATACAGTATATGTATACAAACATATCCATTACAATATGTGTACATACGGTACATATATAAA
>NW_007607282.1:0-250 GCF_000523025.1 Cynoglossus semilaevis | reverse complement strand
GGTTGTATTTAACATTGAGTTTTATGATATTATAAACTGAGAAATGGCCTCATTATTTTTTTAAATCTTTGTCAGAGTTTCTGCAGTTTCCATTTGCGAGACAAATTACAGATCCACGTGTATAGAATTATAAGAATGTAACAAATTTCTTTTGGACCTTTTTATTGACTTTGCACGGCCGCATTTGGCCTCGTGCGGATTTAGCAAGAAATGTGTTTTCTTCTATTTCCGATTATGGATGGTTTTGTTT
>NW_007607281.1:0-250 GCF_000523025.1 Cynoglossus semilaevis | reverse complement strand
GCTCTGTCAGTCTCTTGCTATATATATATATATGTATATATGGCGAGAGACTGACGGAGACTAATGCTTATTATTGAAAAAACTACAAGCTTACACTCTTCTTGAAGGGAAGGGTGATGTGAAGAGTTCTGTTCACTGACGTTATGCAACTGAAACTAGCAACAAAACGTGTAGCACAGTGACCCCCAGTGGGCAAAGGTGTGGGGATAAGGCAAGAAAAAAAGAGTTAGGATGAGAGGGAAGAGAAAAT
>NW_007607280.1:0-250 GCF_000523025.1 Cynoglossus semilaevis | reverse complement strand
TTTTTTTTTGTTAACTTTGTGTTCTATATCCAACAAATCTACCTGAGAAACTTAAAGGTAACCCTAGATAACATTCAGCCATATATATTGACATGATTTTCATCAGAATATTCAGAACATACATTTAAAAAATGTATTCAAGTATTGTTTATTTTTCTCCTTATAATGATCAAAAAGGAAACGTGAGCTTACACATGATCCTTGAAATGACACGCAAGCCTTAAGTGAGTGACGAGTACAGACTTAAAAA
>NW_007607279.1:0-251 GCF_000523025.1 Cynoglossus semilaevis | reverse complement strand
GAGGACGGGGGGGTGAGAGGGGGGGAGACGGATACACACAGAGACACGGGGGTCAGCGCTGTTTTACATTTGAACTACAGCTTCCACTAGTTGGCAGTCTCACCTCACCTTTCACCCAGATCGGAGCAGACCATTGGCTGTCGTTCAACCAATGGTTTTTAATGGAAAAAAATAAAATCCTGAGGGGGTGTACGGCTCCAGCGCCTGTTGGCAGACGGAGGCGTGTCATAAAAAGTTTTTTTTTTTTTTTT